>NC_084528.1:14794859-14807359 GCF_024500275.1 Phycodurus eques | reverse complement strand
AGGATAAGTGTATTCTCCTATTGGTCTATAGCTGTTAGCATGGCTCATTGGTAACTTTAGGCCAAATGAGCAATGCCATTAAGTTGTCCAGCATCCCCCACTCCCCCAAAAATAAATGTTTGTGTTTATAATAAAGAAAAATAGCACTTGATAATATTGTACTTTAGAAAAACAGCGTAATAACATTATTAAACAGAATGTAAAGAATTAAACTGTGCATCATGAGTTAATGCTGTAATGCAATGCAATTCAATATGTTGTGCCCGCCTTTGCCACCAGGAGGGAGTACAGTATAACAGCCATACCAACACAAAGAAGAATCTTCTACTACTGTGAGTGACTCTGTGAAAATGCTGTAATATTAGCCATTTCTCACAGAGGACAAAGAATGTATGCCTGTGAGTATTCTTATATGATCTGTCTAAATGTGTTGTTCCACCATCTATGTTCAAATATCCATTGCTGAAAGGTTTCTAAAGTCACAACTATTGACGCTAACCACAAGCATCTAAGTGGCGTTTTCCATGTAAGTTAGCATTATGCTAACTCGTGAGACAGAGGCATGTAGTTTAAAATACATGTGTAATTATCTTTGATTCATGTTTCATTTGACAGTAAATTTCAACTGGGAGTCGCATTAAACAGCTTTAAGTCTTTCAATGCAATGTTCACAAACAAACTGCTGCTTATTGTGAAGTGTGTGGAATTAACTTCACTACATCCATACAACAGTTTGCAAAGTAAAAATAAAAAACAATAATAATAATATGGCCGAATGGCAGCTTGTATCTCGAAAAATTCGTGAGTCGGGTCACTCCTTTTACCCACTTCTGAGCAATCTGGAATGCTTTGCACTAGCACAATCTCTCGAACCCCCACCATATACTTACACTATGCAGATGCCATGCCAGCTCTGTGGGTGGTGTGCATTGTGGTAATGGTGTCGACTGTGACACATGGTGGTATTAGCCATAGTAAATAAGCACCTGTTTTTCACCTAGTTTTAAATAAAATGGGCGAAAAGGAGGCATTTATTTTAGGTGAGGCCATAGCATCTCCCATTTAATTGAGACACGACAGATATATGGTATGGTATTTTATACTGTACTGTACTGCTATGAGTGACAAAAAGATAAGTCTACATAGAAATTTTTTTAAAAATACCTCAGCAGGGATCAGCTCCCCAGTGCGGGCTGCCCTCTCTGCCTCTCCAATCAGAACGCGTAGAGCAGCATCTGCCGCCTCCTGTTTGCCCTGCTTCTTGTTAGACGCGCAAACTGGCGGGAACCAGCGGCCACCCAGTTTGGCCTGATATGTGAACCTGAAAGTAAAAAAGGAAAATCATGACTTCTTTTTAGACTTTACACCGATTTTATCGGGCTGATCATTGTCGGCCGATATTTAGCATTTTATGCTGATCGGCTAATCGGCTTTAATGTCATAATTCGCCGATCCGATCAATGCCGCAAGACATTTACTCCGCGTCGCCATCGTGCACAGTATATTTGAATCCAAAAGCTAGTTTATTTTTAGCCTTGTCGTGGGTCTTTTGACGAAGTATTGGAAATATCTGACGGCCAATCAAGTTATTAAAAAAAATAAATAAACATGTCGGCGGTGTGGAACAGACAACACGTAATGCGGATCAGACTACACGACAAATTTGCTCTCTCACGATTGCACTGTCAGACGACTGCAATAAAATCTTGTATTCCGATACCACCGCATTACGTTTTTTACCATCATTGGATAGATAAATCTTGTCAACTCAAATGCGACCGGAAACACTCATTACCGTGGAGCGCGCCGACTTTGTGTTACAAGGACAAAATGGCGAAAACTGTGTTGGTGGTCACCGGTGCTCAGGACAGGAGAGGATGTTCGTTTAAGGCTTGCTTGAGGTATGTTCACGTACTTTGAATACGATACGGCTCGCAAGCAGGCAACAAAACGTTATGTAGCCTAGCAAGCTAGTGGTAGCACGAAAGGTTGGACGTAAACATGCCGCCGTTTTGTCGAATCATGCTTTAAAGTTTCAATGTGGGTGAAGTAATCTAATTACAAAAAAGTCATTTAATTACAGTAAGTTAGCACCCATTATTTCTGTCATGTAATGCTGGTTTGACCTGACTGATTAGAATACACGATGTGACTAGAGCAGTGATTTCCAACCTTTATTAAGCCAAGGAACATATTTTACAATTGGAAAAAATTTGTCACGGAACAGCAACAAACAAAATGTCACAAAAAGTGGATACATGAATTACTGTATGTACTTCCTGCCATCTAATAAAAGACTAAAATTTGTTCTGTCTGTCACTATGCCTCACTGGCATAAATAGATGAACAAAAATACATATATTGTAAATATAATTTTTTGAGCTATTAAGTACATAAGTATATACAGTAAATGAACAGGTAATTTAAATAAACATTGCTCCATCTTGGGATCAGATCGGTGATCGGTTAGCGTTTTTTAAACTCGATGATCGGTCCCAAAAATCCTGATTGTGTAAAGCCTACTTCTTTTGTTTGTTTTTGTTGTATAATTGCGCTAGAAACCTATTGACTCAAGAAATTAACATTGCAAAGAAAAATTATGCAGAAAAGCTAGAAAAACAGTTTCCCGCTAACGACTAAGTCAGTCTGGCATGCATTACAATTGCTAACCAACTGCAAGCGACCCCGCCGACCCAAGCAGATAACAATAAAGAACTAGCTGACAACTTTAACATCTTCTACTGCAGATTTGAAAAGGACACTTTCACCATTCACCTTTCACCTTCCTGCCTTGACCATCCACGAACAGGATGTGAGACGTATCTTCAAACAACAAAAGATCAACAAAGCAGCGGGCCCAGACCTTGTGTCCCCATCCTGCCTCAAAGTCTGCGCAGACCAGCTCGCTCCAGCCTTCACACAGATCTTCAATAGATCTCTGGAACTGTGTGAAGTATCATCCTGTTTCAAATCCTCCACCATCATCCCAGTCCCCAAGAAACCTGGGGTACACCACCTTGGGGGACACACCTTCTGAGGAAACACAGCCTGCCACAGGAACTGTTGAGGCAGTTCTACACAGCATTCATCGAAACAGTCCTGTGTTCATCCATCACAGTCTGGTTTGGTTCTGCCACAAAAAAGGACAAACTCCGGACTGCAATGGACAATCAAGACTGTCGAAAAAATTGTCGGTACCGCCCTACCCACCCTTGAGGATTTGCATGCTGCCAGAAGACAAGAGTATGCAAAATCCCTCCACATCCTGGTCACCACCTCTTCCAGCTCCCTCCCTCAGGCAAGCGCGATCGAACAATGCAAACTAAAACCAGCAGACATTCAAACAGCTTCTTCTCGCTTGCCATTAGCTCCTTAAACAGTTAACTTACTTGGATAATTTATAATTCCATTGTAACATACTGCCAAACATCTCTGTCAGGCCACTTCTAAATTTATTCATGCACTCACTGTAGTAGTCTCGTCACTCCACTATTTTCAGATATTTTTTTGACCAATACTGGTCACTCATGTGCTTCAGAAGTCTCTGCACCATTTGTACAATTGTCACTGTTTCAGATTATTGCACTACTTGTCACGTTAAACTGCTTACACTTCTTGAAGTCTCTGCACCATTTGCAAAATTGTCACTGTACCAGATTATCGCTGTACGAGACATCCCAAACTGCTCTAATTTGCTAGGTCTCTGCATCATTTAGACAATTGTCAAAAAAATATATATAAAAAATTGTATCAGCATTACCGGTAACCTTTCATTTCTCAGTGACTCTTCGCACTGGTCTTTATGTTTTCATGTCGCAAAAGTATTTTTTGTCAAATGGCTGTCGTCGTACTAGAGCGGCACCAACTATCGGAGACAAATTCCTCGTGTTTTTTTTACATAGTTGGCAAATAAAGATTATTCTGAATCTGACAACAGTGTAGCGGACATGCCAGGGCAAAAGATTCCACCCGGCACCCCCGCCTCGCACTACTGCCGCTCCCCGCCAAGGTAGACGTTAACTCCAGAGTCACACGCAGACTCTAAACGGATTAACACAATAAAATATCTTCAACAAGACACAGACATTTGCTTTCCCATGCCGATGCTAAGTGAATCACGTCTGCCTGGGACTTCAAAGTTAAGACCCAAGGATGCTGGGTTCGCCCCCGGACGCTAAGTTAATTAACTCCCCGCCAGTCGAAGGATTGGATGCCTACACCTTGCTGAGTGCTGCTACTTGGGAGTTGGAACAGGCAACAGCGACACCCACGGGCGACGGAACGACACCACAGACATGGGTTCATAAGACAGTCTGTGACTTGACTGAAATGTCTCACCCCACGCCACAAATGTCACATGAAAATACTGATGTTCTCCACACCACATAACATTTGAAACATTCATTACAGGTATGAAAGAGGATGAGTGTGGACCAATGCAGGGTGAGGAAAATGGTCCAAAATATTTTATTACACTGGTTTTAAACCACAAAATAATCCTAGAATGCAAAAATAACGCCAAAAGGCAGTCCAGCCCCTCGGTGTTCGCGAAGGTGGTAGAAAAGGAGGGGGGTAAAGGCCCCCCCCCCCTGTTTGACCCGCTCTGGCCATAAAAGGGGCCAGAGCTGGGAAAAGTTGAGAAGTTTTTGGAGTCTTGGTGCAGAAGTCTTTTTGGTCACCCCGTCCAACTCGCCCACGACCGTGCCAGGCAGGACGCCCACCTCACCCGAGGTGGCAAGGACACATCGGACGATCCCCGGCTGCAGCTTCTAGCAAGCGCTCCGAGCCACCCTGCTTGGGGGCCCGAACCCAGTCTGAGGGAACGGAGGCGGAGAAAACGCGCCCACTCCGAACGTCACCCGAGAGACGTCCTGCCTGAAAACTCGTTGGCCTCCTGCTGCTCCTTTTTTTCCATTCCTCCCTTCCGTCGAATCCACCTGTTCCCGGTGCTGACTGGACCAGGCGAACACTCGGGGGGCCTGACTCGCCTGTCTCAAACGTGTTCCAGATACACAAGTCCAACATTGCGTTCTACTAAAAGTATGGATTAGTGTCTATTTGGGTTTATATTAATGAGACCAAGAGTCCTCAGCTATATGCATTCACTACACGCCCATTCTGCTTATCTCACGTCACAAATCCCTTCCTTTGCCAATGTTCGTAGATACCTTGTTTCTTTTGTGTTTGTCTGTCTTTTATCCTGTAGAAATCCCTTTTCATTATTCAATTTTCTATAAAATTCACCACATGCATTGATTATGTGTGTCTTTGGGCTCGGAACAAAACCTCTAGAAATTCTAGAACTCTAGAAGTTGTCTAGAATGTAGCCACCTTCTGATAAGAGACTGATTAAAAAGGTTTGTCGTCATTTCGCCTCAAGTTGAACTTGTAGAAATATGACGTGGTACCCCTCATATCTATCAAATATCTTAATTTATAACGCTGTAATTTAAAATTACGATAATCCGGAAGTGACGCAGGCGCCGCTTCCAACTCGTTTTCTTCAAAATTACGCAGAATTTGATGTCCCCCAATAAACGCTACAACAGACAGAAAGACGGACAGATATGGGAATCTAACTCATACTTGGGCTCGTGCGCCGACCCAGACTGGCCCACCAGGCGGATCTCAGCAGCAAATCCTCTGGCCCTGGCATACTCTAGAAGCCCTGACACGGCGTTGTTGTTTAGGTGGTTGATGAGATCCCCGACCCCGGCCTCGTGGGCTGCTCGCAACTCGTCAGCTGTCAGAGGTGGCAGAGAGGGGCAAGTCCCACAACTATCACTATCACTGGAGGAGCCAAGGGGCAACTGGGGCTGCAGGGAGATAAGGGGAAAACGTTATAGAACAGACAAGGAAAGCAAGACAATAAAACCTCAAGACATTTGCTCATCTTGTCCCTCCTCACCTTGTTGAGCTGGAGCCTTCCGTCAGCCATCAATTCTTTGACAGCCTCCTCAGCTGCCAGCTGGCGCGCTGCCTTTTTGCTTGGAGCTGAGGCCTCCGCAAACAAATTCTCTCCAACCTTCACTCTGTACATAAACCTGAGGACAAGACATACAGCGAGAGGTTGCTGACGGTGAGTTTAGTATCTGACTTCTAAACATGACATCACACTTCACATTTGTATGTGAGGATTTTAACTTACTACTTAATGATACAACTATAATTATTGTTACAATGAGAGAAGCGTAGTCACGACAGATTAATGCATGGCTTGTGGCAAATTCAGAAAACACAAGCTTGTTGTGTGTCCTGGTCAACTGACTATGAAACCAAAACTAGAAATAGTGGCTATAAGAGTGAACTGACACAGACCAGGCAGAACAGTATGCTCCTGCGGAAAAAGAATGGGATGAGATAATGGACCTTCTGACAAACGTGAGATGGGGCAACACCACATTCAAAAGCAAAGACCCAGGGATGGAGTGAACATAACATATCTATTTTAGCTGGCATATGCTGGTTTCTGGTTGTCCACGCAAGAATGTTTAGTATGTTGCCGGACACCGTGGCGGGTGGGTAATACTGCTGCATTATTCATAGTTTGGCTAATTTAAGCATCCAGTTCTTAACCTCAGCTTCACATTGTCCATCGTTGGCACTTGGTTAAAAAAAAGAAAGGGGTTTCTGTAAGGGTTGAATCAAGGCAAGTGAACTACTTCTTTGTTGAAGACGTTTCATCTTCAATCCAAAAGGCTTTTTAAAAATCTCAAATTTAGGTGTGGAGTCTCCCTATTTATGCCTCTGTGGGTGTGTTCCCTGAGGGTAGTCAACAATAGGTTGTTGTTGTCTAGTGTGGTTACTGAAATTGCCGTCCATACTGATCTGCCGTTACCACGTCTTGCTGGAAAACATCTTTTTAGGGGACAGGGTTCGAAATACTCACGTTTGGATAGCATTTATTGCTATACAAAACAAAATTATTATTTTTAAAAAAGTAATAATAAATAGCATGCACCTTGCTTCTCGGTACCACTATATTGCAGATTTTGATTACAGTTGCTACTCAATTTTTCAGACTCCAATATTTTTGTGTTATCCATTGCTCTCTCATAAATGACCTGGTTATTAATACTTTTACTGCTTTAAGCCATGTAGGGGCACTCCGATCACTGTGTTATGCTGCCGATTCCAGTACCGATAATCCATGAGTGAAATCTGACGATCACTGCCAATACCGATCATATGGATTAGCTGTAAATGTAATGAGATGACCATCCCAAACGTACCAATTTGTATGAAATGAAAACAAAGACATTTTTTATGATTAGGTTTAGGGCAAGGGTTGGGTCTTAACGCGGTTTAGGATGGGTTAAGGTTAGGATTAGGCCAGGTTAGGGTTTGTGGGGAAACATTAACACCGCTACACTTAAGTCACATACTACTTTTTCAGTCTGGAAGCAGTAGGGCGTGTTCTACAGGGCTGCAACAGCCAATCATAGTTTGGGTTGGGCATCGTTTGAATTTGAGCGATTCCAGTCCTGATTCTGGTTCATCATTTCGATTCCGGTTCCAAACAATTCTTGATTCAGATTCTTTTAGGGGGGCAGGGTCAAAGAAAGTTTGCATGGTTTAAATGACGGGTGTCATTTAAACCAAATTATGAACAGCAATTTTCTTAGCAGGATAAACTAAAATGAACATTTGAATTGGCGTTCTTTATAACCAGTATCAATATCAAGCCTATGAAATAAAAGGCAGTATGTGTGGAACTAACCCACTTGACTTAATATTCATTATTGTTTCAAATAAAAGAAAAGAAAATTTATTTATATAGCGCATTTCATACACAAGGTAACTCAATATGCTTTACATGAGTAAAACACATTTCAAAACAAAAGAAAAAAAACTGCTTATAAACATTTAAAACAAAGAAAAAAGTACAACTAAAACAACGTACAGTGCAAAAAATATTTTAAAGAGGAAATGCTCTCAAAAGCATGAGAAAAAACAAAGAAGAGTTTTTAACCTGGACTTAAAAACATTCACACTCGAATCCATGTGCGCCTTGTGTCGCCTTTTCCCTTGTTCCTCCGATTGTTTGAGAACAACTTAATCTTTTTATCCTTCAGCCGTGTCAACAAGGCCAATGTTTTCTTTTCGGGCCGCTGAATGACGTACACAGTAAAAAATGTTGGCAGACAATAACTTAACCCCTTGTCCATTTAGACAAAAAACATCTGCCTAGTAAAGATGTCTACGTGCGCAAAAAACGTAAAAATTGTCACTTATTCCAGTGACTGAAATGTTCATCTCCAAAACGTACAAGTGGGAGAGGTTCACTTATGAAAGCAAACATTGCATTTTGTTAGGAGCTCAATGAAATCTCGCTTCAGTACCTCTGATTGCTGCTTGACAAAATCCAAGGCACCTGTGTGTATAATGACAGTTTTCACAGTTGGGGTCTCATTAGTGATCTCCAGGATTTTTTTGTGATAAAGACACAGTACTTTGGTGTTCTTCTCACTGCAAAAACATTTCACATCCTTGACAGCTCCATCTCCAACTATTAACGTTTGGTGTGTCATTTTTTTTTTATTTTTATGATGTAATCTCATACCTTTCAGTGGTTGTGTGGATTGAGCATTCTTGGCCAGGGTCTTGTAAAAGTGGCTCAAATCTATTTGTAAGTCTGATTGATGTCAGTGTTTTGCACTGACTTGCATCCTTTTTTATTTCTTGCCCTTCACTGTAGCGACCGTCCACGGTCACTCACTCGGGGTTGAAGCACACAACACAGGCCAGTCGGATTCCTTGGTAATCTGCTGGTGTTGTGTCCTTCCTTTTAGATTTTGTCCCATAGATTTGGGCTTTGCTCCCAGTAAATTCCAGGGAGAACTGCTGGATGATTCATTACAGTTTCCACAGTCCAGATCAGTCCTCTTTGTTGACCTAAGTGGCTGTCTGTTAGCCCACTTCTGCTCACCATTTTGAGACATCGGTAGAGTGGTTTCATTCCCCAACTGTCCATTTACATCCACATACATTTCAAGACAGTGGATTTTCGTTTCCAGAATTGGCATCCTCTGGTAGCAGTCCGTGATAGTCCTCAGTGGAGAAGGGAGGCATCCTGATTGCTGGTCTTGTTGCTAATAGCAGGCCACACTCACGTAATGGTGAGGGGGTATCAGAAAATATTGGAATATGGTAACAAGTGACTGTATCAACATAAAAAGTACAGTCCCACAGGTTTAAAAATATCCAGGAGTTGCTGCTTCTAATGTTTTTTCGGGAGAAGAAAAACAAGCTAATCAGCAAGAAAATTGTTTAAATATAGTATTAAAATAGATATTTGCGATTGTTTTATCATGTCAAATGGTTTATATGTGCAGGTTTTAACTTGACTTCCTGTTTTAAGCATGTAGCCTTTTATTTTGAAGGGTACGCAACAGAACTCAGCATTTTGGCACAAAATAATAACTTCACACAACACCGGTAAAAACATTTTTAAAGGAAACTTTTAAAAGGAGTAATGGATGGAACCAAATGCTCTGTAAAACGTTGATTCCTTTACCTACCCACCGATGAGACACAAGGTTAGTGTTTGTGATACTGTGAGAGGCTTTTGTGAATTTTATCCCAATTCGTCGTGATGTAAAGTTGTCAGTTTGACCTTTGTTGAGGGTTAAGCTTGTAATGCGACTGTTTCCACTTTCTTACCAGTATGGTAAAGTAATTTACAGTGGTTACGTAAAGTATTCCGACTCAGATTTTTCACTCTTTGTTATATTGCACCCATTTGCTAAAATAATTTAAGTTAGTTTTTTCCCCCTCAATGTACGCACAGCACCCCATTTTGACAGAAAAAAAAAACAGAAGTTGACATTTTTGCAGATTTATTAAAAAAGAAAAACTGAAACTTCACACAGCCATAAGTATTCAGACCCTTTGCTGTGACACATATTTAACTCGGGTGCTGTCCATTTCTTCTGATCATCCTTGAGATGGTTCTACACCTTCATTGGAGTCCAGATGTGCTTGATTATACTGATTGGACTTGATTAGGAAAGCCACACACCTATCTATATAAGACCTTACAGCCTTAAGGTTCCTAAGAGCACAGTAGCCTCCATAATCCTTAAATGGAAGATGTTTGGGACGACCAGAACCTTTCCTAGGGCTGGCCGTCTGGACAAACTAAGCAATCGGGGGAAAAGAGCCTTGGTGAGAAAGGTAAAGAAGAACCCAAAGATCACTGTGGCTGAGCTCCAGGGATGCAGTTGGGAGAAAGTTCTAGAAAGTCAACCATCACTGCCCACCAGTTGGGGCTTTATGGCAGAGTGGCCGGAAGGAAGCCTCTCCCCAGTGCAAGACACATGAAAGCCTGCATGGAGTTTACTTAAAAAAAAATAATATTAAAAAAAAACACCTGAAGGAGTCCAAGATGGTGAGAAATAAGATTCGCTGGTCTGATGAGACCAAGATAGAACCTTTTGACCTTAATTCCAAGCGGTGTGTGTGGAGAAAACCAGGCACTGCTCATCACCTGTCCAATACAGTCCAAACAGTGAAGCACGGTGATGGCAGCATCTTGTTGTGGGGGTGTTTTTCAGCTTCAGGGACAGGACGACTGGTTGTAATTGAAGGAAAGATGAATGCAGCCAAGTACAGGGATATCCTCGGCGAAAACCTCCAGAGAGCTCAGGACCCCAGACTGGGCAGAAGGTTCACCTTCCAACAAGACCGTGACCCTAAGCACAGAGCTAAAATAACAAAGGAGTGTCTTCAGAACAACTCCATGACTGTTCTTGAACGGGCCAGCCAGAGCCCTGACTTAAATCTAATTGAGCATCTCTGGAGAGACCTGAAAATGGCTGTCCACCAACATTCATTATCCAACCTGACTGAACTGGAGAGGATCTGCAAGGAGGAATGGCAGAGGATCCCCAAATCCAGGAATGAAAAACTTGCATCATTCCCAAAAAGACTCATGGCTGTGTATTAGCTCAAAAGGGTGCTTCTACTAAATACTGACCAAATGGTCTGAATACATATTTATATTTCAGCTTTTCTTTTTTCATCTGCAAAAAATTAAACAATTCATTTTTTTCTGTCAATATGGGTTACTGTGTGTTCATTGAGAAAAAACAATAAACTGAAAAGATTTTAGCAAATGGCTGCAATATAACAGTGAAAACTTGAAGGGGGTCTGAGTACTTTCCGTACCTACTGTATATTTTATTTTTGTGTCTGTCATCAGCTCTTTAATTGGTTTGAAGACTAAAATAATCGCTAAAAACCATCAGTGCAAGAGTGCAACCACCGTTTAACCTGTTAGCTTCCTCAATGTTGGCATAGACGTATTTTATTGTTTCACACACCCAACTGACTATATGTAGGTGGTGACCCGACACAGCGGCGTAGTGGCCCAAGTGCACAGTTAATAAGGGACCCTCCCTAAAATTTTAGAAATAAAGAGGACTTTTGTATTAAAGGTTAAATGTCTTCAACAAACAAGAACAGTCAAGTTGCCTTGATTCACACTTTACGGATTATCATCACCTGGATGAGTGAGAATCTCCACAGAAACAAAAAAATTGGGGTTGGTCCTATTCACCACGAAGTGAATATTTGAAGGACAGTTCGGGAATCATTGACAATAAAAAGCCAACAGCTGGTAGCAAAGTAGTAAGTACCTTGGGTCATGTGGTGGACCAACTTGGCCAGTGATAATAAATTCAATGGGATTCCCGCTGCGCTGGCTGTATTCCATCAGGACGGACACGGGATTCTTGCCCCCAGGGAGCGAGCGGGACAGTGGCTGGTGAGGTCCCTCGGGCATCCCCATCACTTCGATAGTACCTGCTCCAAAAACACCCCCTGAGCCCTCAATGGTGCCCTGAAAATAACAGGTATTCATTCCTGTATTGTTATTACTGAAACCTAAATCTGACCAATTGCGTGATTCTTTAAGCATCCTGTCCATTTCGGTCAAAACTTACACCAGAGTTGGAAAGAATCTCCATTGTTTGGTTTATACCGGCAGTACTTCCTTCATTCCCGCTACTTGCACCTCCCTGCATTTCGCCAAAGAGAACCAGCAAGGTGGCGGCAGCAGCGTCTTTCTTTGCGACCTTCTTTGCGGAGGCTTCAGCAACTGGAAACAGTCTCCCATTGAGCATCACCTGCATGCGGAATCTAGCAGACGAAGCATAAATACGAGTACAAATAATGCGCCATACAATTCAGGACGCTAGCAATAAACTTTCATCAAGAGCTATTGATTATTCGGTCAATGCAGCATAAAGATCAATTAAAGCTTTATAGTTATGAGCGTTTGGGACTAACCTGGGGTCATGGGAGGGTCCCGACTGGTGGAGGAGTATGAACTCACAACTCTGGCCCAGATATTGGGCGTACTCCATTAGGCCGCTCACAGGATTCTTCAGACGAACTTCTTGCAATTTTGCCCAAAGGTTCTGTGCCGGCGGGGCAGCCAGAGACACAGCAACAGTTCCAACCGGGTTGCCGTTATCGGCAGTTGCTCTCTCTGAATC
>NC_084528.1:14747359-14787359 GCF_024500275.1 Phycodurus eques | reverse complement strand
ATGTAATAACATAAGGTTTTGTAGAAAACTCACTGTGAAACAATTAATGGATGGCTCCATTATCATTCGCACGTGAGAATGAAAAACAGATTTTCCCTCAAGGGGTGGTTACAGGAATTGTAATAGACACAACAATATCAAGGTTTTGCTATTTCGGCTAAAAAAAAAAAAAAAAAAAAAAAAAGGGGAAGACAATTTTAATGAATGAATGAATCCATACAGTACATACATAAATACAAACATACATATCAAGTTCTAAATATACACTATGATTAGATAATGTAGATCCAAGACAGACAAACAAAACATGTTTGGAATTAATTATTTGATTGGTTAACTACCAATCAATCAATCAATCAATCAATCAAAACCTATTATTTAACCAGAAACTAAAAACCCATTGAGACTGATGTCTCTTTTTCAATGGTGATCTGACCAAGAAGGCTGACCTCAATTCACGTTATAACAATAAAAATAAGCAATGTATAACTAAAGAACACAGTACACATAAAAACATAAAAGTACAGAACATAAAAGAACATTAAAATACACAGTACAATTACAAACACAAAACTGTTGATAGACTACCATCCACCCAGAATGGAAAGCAGTTAATACTAAGCAAATGTACCTGCATAATGTAAGCAAAACAAAACAGCAGACTAGCACATCAAAACAGGCATTTAAAAAATATATTGGAAGCCATATCAAATTTATAACAAATAAAACATGCTCTTTGTTGCACTAGAAAATGAAAAGAGTGGCGTCGGTTTAGAAAATATTTTCGTAATTACTTCAGTGGTACAAAAAATTCTGTAAGCAATTTTTAATTCCTAGTTGCTGTTCACCTCCCAGCGCAGTGATATCAACTCTTTTGGCAACACATCCTTCACTGAGAAAAATACAGTCTTTTGGTAGTCATGATAGCAGACATTAAAGAAAAAGTTTGGATGGAACTTAGCGTCGGGTAAAATAATACTCTTCTCCTTCTTTCTGCAAACAGGTGATTATGGCCCTCTTTCTGTCGCAATTAGATACTGTTTATAGATTTGCTTGTTCGACTGCCCTAGCTAAAGTCGACCCACTCTATCATGCAGCTCTGAGATTTATTACAAACTTAGCACATCACATTCACTCCACTTATTGTACTCTTTACTCCTCAGTTGGTTGGTCCTCACTTGCTACTACACAGGCTGCAGCACTGGTATACTTTTATATACTGTATAAGGCTATTGACAAGCTTCCATCAAGTTCCATGTTATATCTGCTCCAATTTCGTGATGATTCCAAATCCCACAGATCTAGCACCTAAGTGCATTTTAAAGTGCGAACTGAGGCCAGTAAGAGATGCCATTTTACTTCGGCCCGTGGTCCTGGAATGACCTTCAGAGTCGATTCAAACTGGCCTCGTTGGTCTATTTGTAGTTTTAAACTAAAAGTTGCTGAATTTCTTGATTTTGATTTTCTTGATTTTTTAACTTTAATTTCTTGCTCCTCCTCTGACGTGTAAATCTTAAGATTTAAACAAATAAAGTGTTGCTTACTGATGTTTATTTTCCCTACCATTTTAAGTCATTGTTGATAGTTATTGTATAATTCTGAATATCCATCCATCCATTTTCTGTACCGCTTATCCTCAGTACGGTCACGGCATTAACAATTAATAATATATATTAAAGCTAATATATTATTTCAAACGTGTGTATTAAACTGGTAGCTCTCCGTTGCAAAAAAGGATGGCGACCCCTGCTGTGGATGAGTCTTAATGTAATATATTTAGCCCAAACTAAATATATTAATACCCTATACCACAGGTGTCAAAGTCAAGGCCTGGGAGCCTGAATTGCACGTAGGTGCGAATTTGAGTGCAAATGGTTATTAGTTTCTATGTGCCCTGCTATTGGCTGGCGACCGGTTCAGAGTGTACCCTGCCTCTCGCCCGGAGAAAGCTGGGATATGCTCCAGCACGCCCCGCGACCCTAGTGAGGAGAAGCGGAAAAGAAAATGGATGGATGGATGGATGTTTAACCATTTATATGGTTTCACAGTCATCATAACTGAATTCACAGGTATTCCTAATGAAGTCTCTCATGTATTTTTTTCACTTACTGTAATATCCAGTAGGTGTCAGCATTACACTCCTGTGAACTGCACAGGTTAAAATGCCCTATTATTTCAAGTACTGCACTGTATGTTATGGTGCCAGTGATTTTTGTGACCTAATGTATTTTTGTTTCTCCATAGAAAACTATACTTTGCATCCCCTCAAATAGAAAAAAAGGCTCGTGGGCCTATTAAACTGTTACAACTGAATCACAGACCCTCTTTAAAAAGTACCAAGATGAATGAAGGGTGCCTCTAGGTCAGTGTAAGGCATACCACAGGTAAAAGACAGCCTTCTCACTCTCACTGTTTGTCTCAATGCATCTCTCACCAGCACCCTCTCTCTCCCCCTTCTTCCTCCTCCTTTCCTCCTCACCCCATCTCCTGCTTCTTCCCTTGCTCTGCTGCTGTTCATTTCACACTCAACCTCTCCTCACATCTGGATCTATCCATCATCTTCCGTGCATACAAGGGGGGAATGCGTGCAGCATGTTGCAGGCTGCGGCACTTTGGCTTTTGACACTTGCCACCTGGCTGCCCGGTGAGTGCCTTTACTGGACTGAGCTCTAACAAGTGTGTGATTTTTTTGTGTTTGCATTTGTATCTGTGTGTGTGCGTGTGTGTGTGTGTGTGTGTGTGTGTGTAATGATCAGCGTCCTGCATGAAATGTATTCCCCTCGTTATTGCTGAGCAGTGCATGACGAGAGTATTGATGGCACCGCACTGCATTAAAGAGACAGCGATTACGGGTCATTGAGAGGTTATACTTCAAATGGCTTGACCCTTTCAACATGATCTGTGTCATATACATACAAACCCATTTGTGTTACAGCACATACAGTACACACCCTAATAATCAACAGCTTATTGCTCTGGCAAATGCTGTATGACATGATATTGTAGCGATTATGTCTGAAATAAGAATTGTGCTTAATTTAGAAGGAAACGATGAGTTGTAAGCGGCGCCGGTGTCAGTTCATCTCGTTCAGTTAACAACATATTCGACGTTAGACATTCAACTTTGCAGCAATACAGTCACTAGTGGCGTTCATGTAAAGTTCTTAAAATATTAACTGCCAGTCGAGTCACAGACTGTCTTATGAACCCATGTCTGTAGTGTTGTTCCGTCGCCCATAGGTGTCGCTGTTGCCTGTTCCAACTCCCAAGTGGTGGTACTCAACAGAGTGGAGGCGCCTTTGTTGGTGCGATCCTTCGACTGGCGGGGAGTTCATTAACTTAGCGTCCGGGGGCGAACTCGGCATCCTTGGGTCTCCGCTTTGAAGCGCCAGGCAGCCGTGATTCACTTAGCGTCGGCATGGCAAATCAAATGTCTGTGTCTTGTTGAAGATAGTTTATTGTGTTGGTCCGTTTAGAGTTTGCATGTGACTTTGCAGTTAACGTCTACCTCGGCGGGGAGCGGCAGTAGTGCGAGGCTGGGGTGCCGGGTGGCATCTTTTGCGTGGCATGTCCGCTACAATATTGTATGTATGATATTTGTACAATAAATGCCCATGCATTACACACAGTGCCTTTAAAAAGTCTAAACACCCCTTTTCAAATGCCTTTTTTTTTGGGGGGGGGGGGGGGTGATATTAAAAAATTAGTCCAAGATAAATAATTTCAAGACTTTTCAGAATCAGAATCAGCTTTATTGTCTATGTATGTTACAAGACATAAAGGGAATTTGTCTCTACCATTAACATGACCTGTACAACTCAGATGAAAATTAAAAAAGGAATCATTTTGAGAGGGAAAGCAAAAATAAGGAAAAACCTTTTGGGACAGCTGAACATACCCCTTTAAATGGTCACAGTTGTGTGCTGAATCCCATAACACGAGTTTGGTTGGGATTTGTTAATTCTAAACGCAGCCACATCCCAGTTACAGTATAAGAGGGTATGCACACTTGTGCAAACACAGTGTCTTATTGTCTATTTTTTTACCTCCCCAATTAACTTGCACAGGTTATAGGTCACATTAAAGTTGGAAAACATTTTGATATGATTTATCTTGGTCTCATGTTTTAATACCACAAAAACCTGGCATTTGAACAAGGGTGTGTAGACTTTTTGTATTCCATATTTCACAAATAATACTTGCGTTAGTTTGACTGTCCTATTATTTGTTTCTATTTTACCGCACTGTATCTGAAGGGGACAGTGCGACAGGGTCCGTCGGGAAGTTGAATCTCAGATCCAGGAGGACTAGTGTGGTTTTCGTCTTGGCAGTGGACCAGCTCTACACCCTCGGCAGGGTCCTCGAGGGTGCATGGGAGTTCGCACAACCAGTCTACGTTTTTTTTGTGGACTTGGAAAAAGACGTTCGACCGTGTACCTCAGGGAGTCCTATGGGGGGTGCTTTGGGAGTATGCGGTACCGAACCCCCTGATACGGGCTGTTCGGTCCCTGTACGACCGGAGTCAGAGTTTGGTCCGCATTGCTGGCACTAAGTTGGACTCGTTTCTGGTGAGGGTTGGACTCCACCAAGGCTGCCCTTTGTCACCGATTCTGTTCATAACTTTTATGGACAGAATTTCAAGGCGCAGCCGAGGCGTAGAGCGGGTCTGGTTTGGTGGCCTCAGTATTGCATCTCTGCTTTTTCGCAGATGATGTGGTTCTGTTGGCTTTATCAAGCACTAATCTCCAACTCTCACTCTCAATCTACGTTCCTACCCTCACCTATGACCGAAAGAACACGATCACGGATACAAGCGGCCGAAATGAGTTTCCTCCGCAGGTTGTCCGGGCTCTCCCTTAGAGATGGGGTGAGAAGCGCGGTCATCCGGGAGGATCTCAGAGTAGAGCCGTTGTTCCTTCACATCGAGAGGAGCCAGATGAGGTGGCTGGGGCATCTGATTCGGATACATCCCGGACGCCTCCCTGGTGAGGTGTTCCGGGCATGTCCCACCGGGAGGAGACCCCGGGGACGACCCAGGACTATGAACCTGAACCTCACTCTCTGGGATGTTTTTTGCGGGAGGTGTAGCCTGGTTTCATGGGCGCGGTCATCTGTAAAATTGTTGGTCTAGTGTTGCACTGAGGAATCAGGCAAAGTGTTGTGTTCAATGAAGGACTGTCCCATATATGTCAAATTTGGAACTAAACCTTAACTTACACCAGTAAATATCTGAAGGCGATGCTCTTTTTATTTCTGCACTTAGCTCAAAAATGACAAACATGGAGTTAGCTTACTGTAGTTCTCAGTGGCTCAAATGTGTTTATTTGTTATATTTAGTATGTATTTAATAAAATAATAGGTCAATTTACTGATGTTTCATAAGTTAATTGAAGACTCTACATTGTATCCGTATGTGTTAATGTGAGTGTGAACGGTTGTTTGTGCAGGATGTACCCTTCCTTCTTGCCCAAAGTCAGATAGGATAGACTACAGCTCACCCGTGCCCCTAATGAGGAGAAGCGCTTTAGAAAATGGATAGATGAGCATACACGTTTATTTATTTATTGAAGTTCATCTATGAATGACCTGGCTTATCTGTTCTTTTCAAATATCTAAGGTGTCCCTTGAAAAGTTTGCCCACTGCTGTTATAGACAAAAGTATAAAGACACACTTTATAATACATGAATCAGTCAGGAGTTGAACTTTACTCTCTGCATCTTAATATATCATCTTTCAAGACATTCTGGACGGTTGTATACTTGCGTCAACAGTAAACAGTTAGAGGAAGGTCCTTATCTGTTCCAAGGTCCATGCTCGGATGAGTTTGGTGTGGAAGAACTGGGGAAGAACCCAGACCTCAAGCCCCATCAGAACAGCAGGTTTACTTCTTGTAGGTGCAGCCATCAGATAGGCCAATGTTTTGTCCGAATGTAAAGTGTGCTGTGGCTCGGAAATGATCATTGTGTCCACATCAGTGTAATTGCCCTCTGGAGAAATTAACAAAATCAAAGCCACATCATCTGGCGTTATGGGCTGCGGAGAGAAAGCTCATTTTCCAGTGCATGCTGGGTGTGTCCAGGTTATCTCCACGTTTAACGGCCTCACTTTCCCTGCATGGAATGAAGCGGACGTCTTTACAACAGCAGGAAGAGATTGTGTGATCAATCAGGGGTTGTAATTGATTAGAAATAACGAGGTTCTATTATTCTTTTGCTTTCTTCTGACACAGCGTTCTCTTGTTCATGACTCTTCTCTCATGCATCTTTTTCCCCACATAATCAATACTTTATGAATTCTCCATCTCCACTTGTCTCCCTTCTGTCGACCCACGAAGAGACAACGCAGGGTCCCCATCAACGCTTTCTGCTCAGGGAGTTGCTGAGAGATTATAACCCCATGGAGAGGCCAGTGGCCAATGACTCCCACACCCTCACCGTCCACTTCTCCATCACTCCAATGCGGATCATGGATGTGGTAGGAAAATCGACACAACCAGCACAACACAAATGATGTCCAATTGAATACTATACTTTAAAACCCATTGTCTCCAAGGAAGATATTTAATATGATATATACATTTTATTTTTGTCAGTGTCCATTTGGCCCGCCGTACACTGAAAGAAACGTCCGAACGGGATTAAACTGCACTGTATGGGGTTCTGCAACTAGTTTTCATGAGAAGCTGACCGTCGGCCACTAGTTTTGCTGCAATTCAAAATTTAAATCATAGGTGAACAGTGTCGCAACGTCACAGATGTAACAGCCAATAAAATATTCCGTGTCGGCTCGTATTACAAGAGCTTTCACAACAGAAATTACATTTCCAGGAACAAAGCAACATCCAGCCGGCCGCCAGCAAGCCATTCCAATACACTATACACGGTATCAATAATAATAATTTGTACATGTGGCTAAAAAGTGAAGGGTGGAGAGACTCTGTCACCGAAATGTGTGCACTCAATGAACGGGCCAATCATTGCCAAGAACCTCTCAAAAAACCACACTCGCGTCTTTATTTCTAGCACATTTTCTCTCTTTGTTTAATTATAGTATAGCTACAGTGGGCTTGACAGTCACGTTGTGTTTTTTTGTCGTTCAACAAAAAAAAAAAATACAGTACAGTACTGTATATGTGGCGCCTCAAAACATTTTTATGATAAGAACACCAGAGGTCGCAGTTTTCCCGTTACAGCGAGTTGGGATACGAGCGAGGGTGTGCGGGTCTGAGTCAACGACTGTATTTTTCCCTGATTTCCCACTTGAGTCCAGTTCGGCCATGTCGCTCGGTGTGCGGCTGGCCTTACCTCATCGGTTTAAAGTGTCTTTTTTGGACCCAAGTCTGGATCCAACTGATGGCTGATGTCAAGCATGTACATGCTGTATTCCTTATCCCCTCATCTACCCGAGTAATAAAATTAACAAATGAATAAATCATGACAAAATGAAAACTTTGAAAATGTTACAGTGGTGCCTTGAGATAGGAGTTTTTCAAGATATGAGCCCTTGGTCGGCCGATTCTTTGCTCTGACTTGAGATATACGAGCACTGTATGGTGGCAGGTGACTCAACTCACTTCACAAGCGGCAGTTAGACAGATGTAATTCGTAAATACTTTGAGCTGTTTATTGGCAGTCTAGGCTGTCAACTTAAATATAGGGAATGGCAAATTGTGTAAGCTACCAAATAAAATGTCCTGTTTTCGTCTTTCGAGTTCAAATGTTTCCTTAGACAGCATTTGATGCTTGAGTGGTAGACTGATGGTAGCAAAACATAGAATTGCAATTTTATAGGATATTCTCTTAGTGGGCCTCGTTTACAGTAGCTCTAATTGAAGTAATCCATAGCCAACTACAGTACAGTGGTACCCGGTAGGCTCTGCCAAGGTTGAACAGTTGTTGTTGTTTGTTTTTTTATATTAAAAAAAAAAGTGTCTGTATGTAAGTTAGCCACTTTACTAATTAAATTGCTTGTTTTGTCATTTTCTTTCGCATTGTTCAAGGATGAAAAGAACCAGATCCTCACCATGAATGTCTGGCTGCAGATGGTGAGTTATTAATTAGTAATCTGTTATTGAATTTTGTCTATAAATAGACACCCACATTGTAGCAACACAGATGGCAGTAATAGGTAGAACACAAATGCAGAATTGAATACATTAATACAGATACCCACACATGAGTGCTGTATATTTTGCTGTTTATTATGCTGAGAACTAGATGAATAATTAATAAAAATGTATATCTGTGTCTCCCAGCAGTGGTATGATCACTACCTTCAGTGGAATCAGTCAGAATATCCTGCAGTTAAAAACCTTCGCTTCACTGCAGATCAAGTATGGACACCTGACATATTGCTTTACAATAGGTATGCGACACACACACATGCACACGCACAAACACACCCCCAAAAGCACTATACTACCACACATTCTCTTTCTCTCACACAGACACACACTCACACATACTAGATTCTATGTGGGATGAATATCAATAAAGACGTTTTTTTTTTTTTTTTTACGATATCTGTGATTGAAACAGGAGTCCTGGTTCTGAAGACACTCCAAAGTTGCCTCCCCACGTGGGAAGGCATCAGCCCCATTTATTGTACCACATGAACTCGGTTAATCCTGGTGTGTGGTTAAATCATCTATTTGGGGAAACTCCTGAGCGAGAGTGTCTTTCATCTGAAATGGGGAAAACAAATCACTTGACCTTAAAAATCGGATGCACGGTGCATCTCGCTGGTGCATCTCGCTGACTTATGAGTTCGGCCAATTTTTAGCTGTGACTTGCGAGTACAAATTTGAGATACGAACCCTGTATGGTGGCAGTGAACTCAAATGAACTCACTTCACAAAAAGCAGCAGTAGATAGTGGACAAGTCTTCAAAAAGAGGCTTCAAGCTGTTTAGTGTCACTTCTAGTTACGTTTACTGTCAAACTAAACATATAGTGCTGTCAAAAAGTAATGGCCCGCTTCTCAAATAATAATTGTTTTGCATAGTTTACCCACTTTATTGTGTAAAATCATCAGAATCAGAATCAGAATCAGAATCATCTTTATTTGCCAAGTATGTCCAAAACACACAAGGAATTTGTCTCCGGTATCAAACAAATGTAACTATCAGACAAAGATAGCGAAGTAAATTTTTACTGTAAATGGTGATTTGTATTTTTATTTTTATTATTATTATTATTATTTAGAGGAAAAACTATTCAAAGCTACCTAGCCTTGCGTCAAAACGAAATGAAACCCTTAACCTAATAACTGGTTGGGTCATCCTCAGTACCAATAACTGAAATCAAGTGTTTTCTATAACTGGCTATGAGTCTTTCACATCTCTGTGTGGATATTTTTTCCCTCTCTCCCTCGTAGAATTATTTTTATTCAACAACAATGGCGGGATTTTCGAGCATGAACGGCCTTTTTAACCTCATGTCACAGCATTTCAGTCGGATTCAAGTCGAGACTTTGACAACGCCACTCTAAAACCTGCACTGTGTTTTTGAAGTTGACTTGCTGCTGCGTTTTGGATGGTTCTCCGGCTGCACAACCCATGTGAGCTTCAGCTTGAGGTCACAAGCTGATGGCCGAACATTCTCCTTCAGGATTTTCTATTAAAGACCAGAATTTATGGTTCCATTAATCACAGTAAGTTGTACAGGTCCTGAAGGAGCACTACAGCCCAAGCCCATCACACTACCACCACCGTGTTTGACTGTTGGGGTGATGTTCTTTTTCTGAAACGCAGTATTACATTTACAGCAGCTGTAACGAGACACACATCTTCCAAAAAGTTCAACTTTCGTCTTGCCAGTCCATCGAATATTCTCACACGTCTCAGGAATCATTCAAGGGGGTTTCGGCATGTTTCTCTGCCAATTCTGTCCCACGCCGACCAAGTACGTCAAGTGAACGGAACAGATGCTTCCTTGGTGAAATTAATGGCGGACAGGGGACCGACGGGGGGTGTTTGTCAGGTCAATGGTCAGGGTCCCTTTACAGTGTCAAGTTTTCACCCCTTGTTCGACGCCCCTGTTCATAGGCATGTTCATAATAGGTGCTACAGCAATTTTAAATGGTTTGGTCTTATTTTCGGTCCACATACCACAAGATGTCCCCATCACAGGACCGCAGACAGAGTTATATCCTAAAAATGTGAGGAATACAAACACACGCAGACTCATCATTGTTACTCTACTGCAGTGCTCATGACAAGTTTGACGCCACCTTTAAGACCAACGTGCTGGTAAACTCCAGTGGCTTCTGTGAGTATCTGCCTCCAGGTGAGTTGCTATTTTTTAACATCTCCGTCTCCAAAAATTGGCTCTTTTTTAATGCCTTTAGAACAATGACATTCCTCATTTATTTCTAAGGAATATTTATTAGCACCTGTAATGTGGACGTGCGCTGGTTTCCCTTTGACATACAACGATGTGAGTTAAAGTTTGGTTCCTGGACATTTGACGGCTGGCTCCTGGACATCCAGATGAAAGATGCAGATGTGTCGGGATACATGCCGAATGGGGAGTGGGACCTAGTGGGTGAGTTTTTGGGGGGCTTGAGAATGCAACCATGTTTGGTAACAGTGTTCAAAATGAAGCTGAATGAAAATGAAAAATTAAGTACAGTCTTGGATCACTACATCGTTGCTTAAAATCTTAATGGCAATGGATGCTGTTGGGCCTTGACAGAGGTCTGTATTGATGTTTTTGTTAGATTGTATGACGGTCATAGCAATGCCAACAAATCTCATGGTTTGCTCAGTATTGTATCATTATAAGGAAATAAAATTATAAAGCTTTTGATAAATCCCTATGGCAAAATTGAAAATATTGTCATTTGAATTTTAATACTTGTTAGTTAGGAGCAAAAACCTAAACGCATTGACTACGGATGAAATACTATTGGAATGCACCTCATTATTTAAAAGCGTGGATAAATCGTAGAGTAGGTATCCCAGTGGGCATCCTCCACCTTTTCAGGATATATATAAGTGAGTGTCTGTGCGTGTGGGCGGGCGTGCATGTGTGCGGCGTGCATGCATGCATACATGCGTGTGTGCGTGTTTGTGTTTATATATATATATATATATATATATATATATATATATATGTGTGTGTGTGTGTGTGGGGGGGGGGGGATCCAAATAAAATTTGCATAAAAGCACCATCGTAATCATGAACCTAGCTCAGCTGACTGACACGCTGAATTGGTTTCCAGCCATCGTAGGGCACATATACAGGGTGAACCAGAATTCATGACTCACTTGATTGTACTGTAGATAGATTTGTCAAGAAAAAAATCTTATATACCGACAAGATGGATCATTTTCCATTCATCCAAACAAGGTACAGTATATAAGGGTACAGTAGCTTATCATGGAACAAGCATCTTACAGAAGTTCTTGAAATGTTCAGAGCAACTGATAAACGTCTTGATGCTTTCATGGAGAATTATCTAACTCACATCTCAAGTGAAAATTAGTAAACACGGTGGTAACGGAGCGTTCCTTCTTATGCTGCTGCGTAAACTAGTTCATTGCGTGCCATTTGTCAACTCGGAATGTCATAACTAATTATGGTAAATATATACTTGTAGGTCATAAGTAACAACAATCACATGAAAAACAGAACGGCAGTAACGTGCCTTTGGCTGTGCCGCGTGACCACGTATTCTTAGGTCGCTGCGCAGACTAGTTCATTGCTTGCTGTTCGTAACCTCAACAACCTGTATTACTTTCACTGGAGTCGTAGCTCGATCTTTGACCCTCTCGTGTCCCCCTCAGAGGTGCTCGGAGGTCGCAACGAGGTTTTGTACGAGTGTTGCGCAGAGCCCTACCCTGACGTGACCTTCGTGGTGACTCTGCGCCGACGGACTCTCTACTACACTCTCAACCTCCTCATCCCCTCCGTGCTCCTCTCATCCATGACGCTGCTGGTCTTCCTGCTCCCGGCCAAGTCCGGGGAGAAGATCAGCTTGGGTGAGAAGACACGAATATGAGAAAGCGAGCTTGGGTTATATGTTGAAACACACGCGTATGTCTGCATATTCAAAACTCTTGTGGTTTTCCTAGAGTCTCGCTCTGTCAACATAATGGGGAAAATTTTTCTGTCTAGCTATCGAAACGCTGTAGGGAGAATTGCGACGGGACTGAGAGGGAGAGAAAGAACAGACAAGAAGAAAGATAAGAGGGTAAAAAAGACGGAGCTTTGTCAGAAAGTAGAAATCAAGTACAGAATACCAAGTACAATAAACTGGTGCCTCCAAGGTCAACTGGAAGTCATTTGAATGACTTTCAAAACACAATTTCCTCATAATTTGTTTACCCAAGGCAAAAATAAACTCAACATATCATAACACACATAACATCAGCAGTCGATCGTCTGGGCTACCAAGGCCTTTTCTGCTGGCCTGAGCACAAACACTATCAGAAACACTTACATACATTTGCAACCTAAATTCCAATATTTGTTCCAAGCAATTTTATTAGTTTATTCCAAACAGTCTATTGTCTTGGTTTCATAGTGTTTTCTCTTGGCTACACTGTTTCCAGTTTGTGGAAGTTTTTTATTATTATTATTATTTGGTTTTTTTTGGTCCAATCGGATATCAGCATGCATGTGTTGCCATGGCAATCTCATCTGCCAGTAATGATGGCCAATGTAACTTAATGAAACTGTTTCTTTAATGAATCAGATTGCAAATTTGTCCTCAGAAGGTCAGCACACTGCTGACCCTCGATGATGTCAGCATTTTCTAATCTTATGATCGGTTGGTCATAGCAACAGAAAAACCCATCTGGAGCAATCGCCACAGATGAAAGCATTTAATAATTAGTATCTCTGGAGTGTATGATATATTTCATTAATTTTCACCCCCGTTGTTGTCATATTGAGATAAATATCGATTCTGAACATCTCCTTTTTGATCACATGATCAGAGGTCTAGATCGGGAGGATAAGCTAGGCTTGAAACGAAGACCAGTCAACCGACTTGAGTTCATTTTCATTTGTTCAGTTTTTTTTCCGTAGAACCATAATCAGTTAATATCAGCTATGTTATAAATTTGCCAGTCTCCTTAGAGGTGCTAAGATGAAGGCTAAAAGGTTGAAAGGGTATAGGGAAACCTTGGACGGAGTGGCAAAGACACGACACAAAGACAAAGTGGCTGTCATAAACGATTACGATCCCCACACAATTCAAACATCCCTCACCGCCTTTGTGGAAAGACAAACGAAGATAATACACAGAAGGTTTCACCTAATGATCTGGAATAGTTGACAGCTAGCTGGTTTTTATCTTAATCAGCACTGACTTGGCCTAACATTATAATTACACTTATGCCATGGTAAACGTTATAAATGTTGCCAAAATGACAGCTAGGGAGGTGTGCTGTCAACTCGCCTGATATAATGATGGTTTAAACTCCAACTTCAAGGTACTCGTATACACTAAGTGACTCTTCTATTAAAGATGATTATATTATCTCATTCTCCCAGGCATTACAGTTCTACTTTCTCTGACTGTCTTTATGTTGATGGTCGCTGAGATCATGCCCGCCACTTCAGATTCTATACCACTCATAGGTCAGTTCCTTCATTTGTTTGCACAGTGTGACATTGGTCTTAATGGATTATGAGGCAAGCTGACCATGTTGATCGCATACACATTGTCTGTCTCAGGTCAGTATTTCGCCAGCACCATGGTGATTGTCGGGATGTCCATGGTAGCTACGGTCATTGTTCTTCAGTTCCATCACCACAACCCCAACAATGGACAAATACCACATTGGGTGAGTGTGATCATTCAAGTTGTTACCTCTGCCAAGCAAGAAAGCGCGAAGGTGAGAGCTATTGTTTGTGTTCGTTAGTTATCAAGATTAGGCAAAAAAATACAGTATACTGTATCAATGGCGTCCATGAAACATTTGTGGATAGGTAACAAACGCATAGCTGAAACCCACAAAATTTCAATGCACATCAAAATAAACATGTGGACTTAATCCCCCCACCATCACAAATTTGGTACAGTCTAAATCGAGTCAACCGTGACTTCACGTTGCTTTGTGGAGTGTTAACGATATAATCTATTACAGGTATTTTTCATTTGTGGTTCCATAGCTTTTGCTGTGAATTATTATTTCATAACCCCTTTTGAGACTTGGCAGCAGCACAAATCATTTATCTATTTTCCATTGTATCGCGCTTGTCTTCATTGTGGTTGTGGCTGAGCTGGACCCTATCCTAGCTGATGTTGAGAGAGAGGCGTGGCACATATAGCAAAGCAAAGCAAACTAAAGCAAATTTATGTATATAGCGCATTTCATACACAAGGTAACTCAACGTGCTTTACATAATTAAAAGCATTTAAAAACAAAGAAACAAACGCTTATAAACATTTAAAAGAGAAATTAAAAAGGTAAAAGTACAATTAAAACAGCGTACAGTGCAAGAAATATCATTTAAAAATGGAAATACCCTCAAAAGCATTTAACCTGGATTTAAAAACATTCACAGTTGGGGCTGACGTCACTTCTGTTGGCAACTTATTCCATTTGTGTTGTAGTCAGACATATAGACAAACTACCAGTGACGACTGGTCAATAGATTACTCGGGGGCCGCCTCACCGCTCAGCTGAGTCACCTTGAATAAGAAAAAAAATGAATAATGAAAATGGCTTTCAATGATTAGATTAAGAAAAAATGCACTGGAAATGCGAGTGTACATTCACATGCGGCGTAACTTAAAATAACAACACAGGCTAAACTGAGCTCCTCCCCGACATACAAAGCTTGTCTCTCAGTCAAGATATATCACTACAACATACTTACTTGCCACCAATTCTTATTTAGACTGGGCTTTGGCAGCATCTCGGGTATAGGTGCCACAGAAAAAAAAAAATTCTACATTTGTGATGGATGGTGCAAGTACAGTACATGCCCCGCGATCGACTAGGATAGATAGATAGATAGGCTCCAGCTCACCCACATAGGCTCCAGCTCACCTTCAACGTTAATGAGGACAAGCACAATACAAAATGATATACAGTGGTGCCTTGAGATGAGTTTAGTTCTGTGAAACGTATCTCAAAACATTTGTATTTCCAATCATCTTACTCCAATGAAATGAATGGAAATGCAATGAATGCATTCAAGCCCCCATTAAAAAATAAATAAATAAATTCTGCATTTTTTTAAGAAACATTGCACTCAACAGTTTTATAATGGATTAAAAAAAACACAGCAATAACTTTTGTTCTCTACATAACCTGCAACACAGAAAATGCGAGCACAAACACGACAGTACCTAATGTAATGGCCTACTTTGTTCTTCTTCTGTGGGGTCTGTTGGCAGTTGCCAAGCCATCTTATTGGCCCATTACAGCCACCAACTGATATTGCCGTCCACTGCAAAAAAACCAACGGGTATTGATGGTGGCTGGATGTTATGAAGTGTTCTGCTGCCATATAGTGGTGGGAGACTGTAGCACACTGTTATCTCAAAATTTAGTCAAACTTGAAGACAAAGACATTTTAAATAAAGACCCCCCCCCCCCCCACACACACACACACACACCCTCTCTGGTGGGCTCTCCTATCTCTGGGGTTGAAGTGGTTAAAAAGCTCCTTGGTGGCAAGGTGGATGAGATACCCCCGGAGTTCCTAAGATCCACTAAGTTCCTGGATGTTGTGGGGATGTCCTGGTTGACACGCCCCTGCAGCATCGCGTGGACATCGGGGACAGTGCCTCTGGATTGGCAGAGTTGGGTGGTGGTTCCCCTTTTTAAGGAGGGGGACCGGAGGGTGTGTTCCATCTACAGGGGGATCACACTCCTCAGCCTGCCTGATAAGGTCTATTCAGGGGTGCTGGAGAGCAGGGTCCGTCGGGAAGTCAAATCTCGGATTCAGGAGGAGCAGTGTGGTTTTCGTCCTGGCCGTGGAACAGTGGACCAGCTCTACACCCTCAGTAGGGTCCTCGAGGGTGCATGGGATTTTCACCCAACCAGTCTACATGTGTTTTGTGGACTTGGAAAAGGCGTTCAACTGTGTCCTTCGGGGAGTCCTGTGGGGGTGCTTCGGGAGTATGGGGTTCCAAACCCACAGCCCACGTTCGGTCCTTGTACGACCGGTGTCAGAGTTTGGTTCACATTGCCGGCAATAAGTCGGATTAGTTTACAGTGAGGGTTAGACTACGCCAAGGCTGCCCTTTGTCACTGATTCTATTCTTAACTTTTATGGACAGAATCTCTAGGCACAGCCGAGGCTTAGAGGGGGTCCGGTTTGGTGGCCTCAGCATTGCATCTCTGCTTTTTGCAGACGATGTGCTTCTGTTGGCTTCATCAACCGTGATCTCTAACTCTCACTTGATTGGTTCGCAGCCGAGTGTGAAGCGGTCGGGATGAAAATCAGCACCTCCAAATCTGAGACCATGGTCCTCAGTCGGAAACGTGTGGCGGGCCCTCTTTGGGTCGGGGATGAGATCCTGCCCCAAGTGAAGGAGTTCAAGTATCTTGAGTGAGTAAAGAATGGAACAGAAGATCGACAGGGGGATCGGTGCAGCGTCTGCAGTGATGCAGACTTTGTATCGGCCCGTTGTGGTGAAGAAGGAGCTAAGCCAAAAGGCAAAGCTGTCAATTTACCGGTCGATCTACATTCCTACCCTCACCTATGGTCACGAGCTGTGGGTCGTGACCGAAAGAACAGGATCCCGGATACAAGCGGCCGAAATGACTTTTCCTCCACAGGGGGGTTTTCCTCTCCCTCAGCGATAGGGTGAGAAGCTTGGTCATCCAGGAGGAGCTCAGAGTAGAGCCGCTACTCCTCCGCATTGAGAGGAGTCAGATGAGGTGGCTCGGGCATCTGATTAGGATGCCTCCTGGACGCCTCCCTGGTGAGGTGTTCCGGGCAGATTCCACCGGGAGTAGACCCCAGGGACGACCCAGGACACGCTGGAGAGACTATGTCTCCCGGCTGGCCTGGGAACACCTCGGGATCCCCCCGGAAGAGCTGGTTGAAGTGGCTTTGGAGAGGGAAGTCTGAGGTTCCCTATTGAAGCTACTGCCCCCTTGACCCGACCTCGGATAAGCAGAAGAAAATGGATGGATGGACCCACCCCCTCGGTGACAATCGGCAGGCGCGCCATTCAGTCCAGGACCGACTCTGAAGTGATGGCTTGTATCTCATAAAACTCATACTTCGAATCACTCATATCGCAAAGTGCCACAGTATATGACATATTACGAAGATTTATAGGATAACTGGTATGACACATTGCGGTCTAAAAGTTGTTTTTGTTTGAAAGGTCAACCTGGTTCTGCTGCAGTGGGTTCCTTGGTTCCTACGGATGAAATGCCCAGGTGAGGGAGCGGAACATGATCTTCACCACAGCCAGGCAGACACTCAGAGCAAGACCCTCTCGTCTCCCGACACCACCGCCACCCAGATGACCTCTATCCTTCCCCAGAGTCTCGCCTCCCTCAGAGCCAACCTGGCTCAGCTCCACCACTCACCACACCACCGGTGCATCTCCCAAGCCATCATTCTCCCGCATCCCATCCACAGAGATCCCAGCCCCAATTTGCATACTCAACCGAACGGTCATCTGCATTACATGGGGTTCCAGGCCTTTCCGCCCACAGCAGAACTGGAAGCTCAGAGTCATAGTCAGATGAGGGGCTCCTACGGAGCAGCAGCCGAAGATGGAGAGGTATCAGATGGAGGGGGAGATATGCTGAGTCATCAACATGTTTCATCTGGCAAATCGCAGGAAACGAAAGTGTCTCTCAACCATGAGTCCACAACCATCTTTCCAGGGGCATGTGGATTAGAATTTGGGCCGGGCTCAGGGAGGGCGGCTCCCTCAAACACCCATAGTGGCATCACTGGAAGCAGGGTAGTGGACAACCAGCTCCAGGCTCTTCTCACAGAAGTGCAATTTTTGGTGGAACGGGTTCGCGAGCAGGACCGGCAGCTCAGTGTAGCCGAGCAGTGGCAGTTCGCCGCAGCTGTCATTGACCGCCTGTGTCTGGTCGGATTCAGCGTCTTCAACATCATCTGTACCATCGCCATTCTCATGGCTGCACCCAATTTTGGGGAGGCTCTGGCCAAAGATTTTCTCTGAGAGGCAACAAAATAGACTGGAGGAAGGGATCTTTGCAAGCACAATTGCTGTTAATTGGGCCGATTTTTATTTTTTTTAAAGACAGATTTGGCTGTTTGATCTCACATGAAGACATGAGAAGTGCATGTGCCTATGAATATTCTCATTTATCCAGATCATTTCATTCTCAGGGCATTGAATTGATGGCAACTGGACTGTTCTGGTTGTCTTCGAAGATGTTTCGCCTATCATCCAAGCAGGCTCTATCAGCTTAAACAGCGCCGTCAAAAAGTATTGGCCCCCTTCTCAATTTCTTATATGTTTGCATAGTTTCCCCCACTTTAATGTTTAAGATTATCAAACAAATGTAAATATCAGACAAGTATAACCCAAGTGAATTTAAAATGCTGTTTTTAAATGGTGATTTCATTCATTAAGGGGAAAAAAAACATTCAAAGTTACCTGGCCCTGTGTGAAAAAGTAATTACCCCCCCCCCCTTTTAAATAATGAATTAACTATGGCTAATAAAAACTTTGGGTTAATTTTCACTTATCACACCCAAGCCTCATTACCTGCAGACCTGTTCAATCAAGAAATCACTTAAACAGAACGTGTCCTGACAAAATCAAGTTGGACAAAAGATCTAAAAAAGTTGCAACAAAATGACACGATCCAAACAAATTCAAGAACAGTCAAGAAATAAAGTAATTCACATCTGTCAGTCTGGAAAGGGATACAAAAGCCATTTCTAAACCTTTATGATTCCAGCTAAACATAGGGAGAGCCATTAACCTCAAATGGAAGTTATGGAACAGTGGTGAACTTACCCAGGAGTGACCATCCTACAAAGATTACCCCAAGAGAACAGCAATGACTCATCCAGGAGGACACAAAGGAACTCAGGACAACTTCTAAAGAACTGCAGGCCTCCCTTGCCTCAGTTAAGGTCAGTGGTCATGATACAACAATAAGTAAAAGAGGAAAAATGGCCTCCATGGCAGAGTTCTAAGGTGAAAGCCACTGGTGACCAAAAAGAAAATAAAGGCTTGTCTTACTTTTGCACAAAAAAAAAAAACATCTGGATTATTCCCAAGACTTTTGGGAGAATATTATATGAACTGACCAGATGAAAGTTGAGCTTTTTGGAAGGTGTGTGTCTCATTACATCTGGCATAAATGTAGCACAACATTTAAGAAAAAGAACATCCTAGCAACAGTGAAACATGGTGGTGCAAGTATGATGGTCTTGGGCTGGTTTTCTCCTTGAGTACCTGGACGACTTGCTGTGATTGACGGAACCATGAATTCTGCTCTTTAACAGAAAATCCTGAAGGAGAATGTTCAGTTTGTGACCTCAAACTGAAGCGCGCATGGGTACTGCAGCAGGATAACGAATGGCTTAAAGAAACAAAATGAAGGTTTTGGATTGGTCTAGTCAAAGTCCAGACTTGAATCCGATTGAAATGCAGTGGCATGAAAAAAAAAAGGCAGTTCATGCTCAAAATCCCTCCGTTTTTGCTGAATTCAAACAATTCTGCAAGGAAGAGTGGGCCAAAATATCTCCACAGAGATCTTAAAGACCCAAGGCCAGTTATAGAAAATGCTTGATTTCAGTTGTAACTGCTGAGGCTGGCCCAACCAGTTATTAGGTTTAGGGGGCAATTACTTTTTTACACAGGGCCAGGTAACTTTGAATAGATTGAAATCACCATTTAAAAAGTGTTTTTTTCAGGATTTTCAGTTCACTTGGGTTATGTTTGTCTGATATTTACATTTGTTCGATAATCTTACACAAGATAGTGGGGAAACTATAGAAAAACATAAGAATTTGAGAAGGGGGCCAATACTTTTTTTAACTGCACTTTACACATAGCCTAGACAGCTGCAGCCTGAGTGTTAGTGTGGAAAGTTAGAAGCACGCCTCAATCACAAATGTTATCACTTGTTTGGGATGCAAAACAACCGTTGTTTAGATGCATTGTTGGGTTCCACAGCAATACTCAGACTCGAGCTGTCCTACTGTATCTAGCCTTGTTGCATGAAGTGATGCAGCCTGCTCGCATGAGTCGCCTCTTTTAAGATAAGCAGTGAAGTGCATGTACAGTGAAATATGTATGTCCTAGCTCACATTATGTTGCAGATTGTAGGCATGTAAATGACATCCGAGCTCGTAAATAATTGTTTTTCTTTATTATTGACAATTAAAACTATTCAGTGAAGAGACTGGTGGTTCCTTATAATAATAAAAAAAAATGCCTTGCTATACTGGTACAGTAATTTATACAGTAGTGGCATACATGAAATACGAGCTTTCTTTCGTGCTTATTGGAGTTTTATTTGTTTATTCTAAACAAAACAGAAGAATTATTCCAGTACAGTACAGTACCAACACTGTACAATGATGCTGGTCAATTTTTACAATGGCGAGATGGGCCAGGTTATTTGTAGATGAGGTTAAAAAAAAAAGTTAAAATGTAAAATTTGTAAAATTTTAAGTAAACAAGAATTATTTTCCATTTTAAAATTCAATTCATAATTATTATAATCCATCCATTTTGTTACGCTTATCCAAGGTCAGGTCGCAGGGGCAGTAGCTTTAGCAGGGAAGCCCAGACTTCCTTCTCCCCAGCCACTTCAACCAGCTCTTCTGGGGGGATCCCGAGGCGCTCCCCGGCCAGCCGGGAGACATAGTCTCTCCAGCGTGTCCTGGGTCGTCCCCGGGGTGTCCTCCCGGTGGTACATTCCCGGAACACCTCACCAGGGAGGCGTACAGGAGGCAACCTAATCAGATGCCCGAGCCACATAATCTGACTCCTCTCAATGCGGAGGAGTAGCGGCTCGACTCTGACGCCCTCCCGGATGACCGAGCTTCTCACCCTATCTCTAAGGGAGAGCCCTGACACCCTGCAAAGCAAACTCATTTCGGCCGCTTGTATCTCGGATCTTGTTCTTTCGGTCAGGACCCATAGCTCGTGACCATAGGTGAGGGTAGGAACGTAGATCGACTGGTAAATTGAGAGCTTCGGCTTTCGGCTTAGCTCCTTCTTCACCACAACGGACCGATACCAACGTCGGCATCACTGCAGACGCTGCACCGATCCGCCTGTCACTCTCCCGTTCCATTCTTCCCTGACTCGTGAACAAGACCACAAGATACTTGAACTCCTCCACTTGGGGCAGGATCTCATCCCCGACCCGGAGAGGGCACTCCACCCTTTTCCGACTAACGATTTTCATCCCAACCGCTTCACACTCGGCTGGGAACCGCTCCAGTGAGAGTTGGAGATCACGGCTTGATGAAGCCAACAGAACCACATCATCATGTGCTGTGCCTAGAAATTCTGTCCATAAAAGTAATGAATAGAATCGGTGACAAAGGACAGCCTTGGCGGAGTCCAACCCTCACCGGAAACGAATCCGACTTACTGCTGGCAATGCGAACGGAACTCTGACACCCTTTTGATGATATTATGGACCGTAGATGATGCAATCCCTAAATTCCTTGCAAAGGAACATTGTCCTTAAACTGTTTGACTATTTTCTCACGCACATGTTCACAAAGAGGTGAACCTCGCCCCATCTTTGCTTGTGAATGACTGAGCAATTCAGGGAAGCTCCTCTTCTACCCAATCATGGCACTCAGCTGTTCCCAATTAGCCTGTTCACCTGTGGGATGTTCCAAACAGGTGTTTGATGAGCATTCGTCAACTTTCTCTTTTTGCCACCCGTCCCAGCTTTTTTGGAACGTGTTGCAGCCATAAAATTCTAAGTTAATGATTATTTACTAAAAACAATAAAGTTGATCAGTTTGAACATTAAATATCTTGTCTTTGTAGTGTATTCAATTAAATATAGGTTGAACATGATTTGCAAATCATTGTATTCTGTTTTTATTTATGTTTAACACAACGTCCCAACTTCATTGGAATTGGGGTTGTACATACATACACACATACAGTATATATATATATATATATATATATATATATATATATATGTTCATTTTAGAGCATTTTCATAAAAAAAATATTTCTTGCACTGTACATTCTTTTGTTACTTTTAGTACGCTGCCCTTTATTTTCCTGCATTTTTAAAAAAAATATTTTGCTCTTTGTTTTTAAAGTTTTTAATCATATGAAGCATATTGAGTTACCCTGTGTATGTTACAAGACGTCGGATAACCTGACGTTTGATTCCGCCAATCGGTGCAGTATCTACAGATGTCGGGACTCTACACTCATATGAATAGGTGCATATGACACGCCCCTTTTGAGCTACGTGGCTACGGCGATGCTAACAGGGGAAAGGTCAAAGTCGTCAGAGCGTCCAGTGTGTGGACGGCAAGAAAACCAAACACCAAGCATGCCGGTACACTGTAGTGCATACGGTTGCGTACACTAGCCGTACAAATACCACAAGAGAAATGAGAGTAACCTTACACATGTAAAAAAAAAAATTGGGGGCTTTTTTAAGTGTTATGTATTGATAGAACACGCTATGACGTTGATTTAAAAAAAAGTAAACCTTGTGAAAATCGGTTGAAAAATTAGCAAGTTACGTCTTAGTTTCAATGTCCATGCATTGTCTTTTGATGGGAATGTCGACCTCCCCAATATGGCCGCCACGTAGGCACGTAGCCATACTGCTACAGCGCGAAGCCAAACGTGTATTTCTTTAGCTACCCTACGATGAGGCACAAGGTCAATGTTTGTGATATTGAGGGACGTTAACATGCAGTACGTAACCAATTAGGAGATAAAAGTTCTCGATGACGTGCGCGGTATTTGCTGACAACATGACAGAGCCTCATTACGTCAAACTGATGAAAGAGCCTTAAAAGGGACATCAAAGAGATGAAAGAGCCTTCTCACGTGAAGCTACAGTATATATAGCCTATCACATAACTGTGCCGATGATCAGGGATCATTTCTATGTGGGGAGGTCTTGCTAAACGTAATCAATTCAAAGGCCAGCGGAAATTTCTTACCCGACTTCAGCAATGGGGATTCTATCTTTGATCCGGTACGTAAACTCTGATGAAACATTACTTTTATTGAGTTGGGGGGGACTATAAAAAGAAATATAGGAATTTGTTGAGTCATTGATTTGTACTTTTATAAAATGTCGACTTGGAACATTTGGTGGTCTCATATGGAAGCACGTCAGGTAATGATTTGGAATGGAAAATATTACAATAAAAATATATTACACCCTTTACTTTTTTATAATATCGCTGGTCTGCTTATATTTCACGGGAGGCTATTTGATAATGTCTGATATTGCATTCTCATGATACTGTATTCTCTCCCAAAAATGCTTAGTATTTTTGTTCTAAAATGTGTTTTCTTTTCAAAATCTCACTTCAACAGTTGTATTGACAATGTGCTTGAAGAACTCCATCAGATGCAACCCAGCTCTTTGCCAGAGGGTGATCAACACATGTACAATACAGAGGTGAGTGATTTTGAAATTATATGGTGGGACATATCAATAAAGTGTAACGTGTTTTGCGTTTGCATATACAGAAGACATTCATGAGGCAATTTGTGCTCTTGGCGAAGGAGAATCGAGTTCCACCCTGTCTCTTGCCTAGAGACGTGACGCTGTGGTTGCTGCGAAGTAGAAACTTACCACAAGAGTAAGTACAAAGCAGTCATGGAATAGATACAAATCCAAAAGGTTGGCTGTATGTGGAATGAACTATTATTTGTGTACATTTGATAGGTTCCGGGAAATGCAAATGAGAGTGGGTGCCAGGATGTTCAATCACCTTTTTGTGGTAAGTGCTCAGTAATCGTTAAGAATTATATTTACAGTAAAGAGTGTAAAAGTGTGTCCTATATATGGAATAGTTTTGCAAGAAACGAGGACAAACGTGGAGCATTCGTACGTAATAAGTGTTGGAATAGCGGGTACACTTCATTAATTTTGTCATTGGTTTGATTGTTCAGAGTAAAAGTGTTATTCTGTGTTATATAGATTTATTACACACAAAGCGAAACATTTGATGATATATATCTATATATACACACACACACAAAATAATCTTTTTAAATATAAATTAGGGTGGGATTTTTCAATGTGCTTAATGAATCTATATAATACAGTAAATGAGTTTCATACCTTTTGAACTGAGCTACTGAAATGAACTTTTTTTTTACAATATTTAATTTATTGAGATGCACTGTATTGTATCTATAACACCTAATTATGTATTCATAAATCCAGTTTAAGAATTTAAGCGTTGTATGTATTAGTCATTTGTTTGGAACTTATTTAAATACAGTGAGAACAAAATTCCCAAGATGTCAACATCAAATAACTGACCTTTAGCCTGTGAGGAAGCCTTTTTCTAAGTTGTGATTGTGGTGATGTGTACAGGCCTGGATAAAGGCAAGGATCCTCTGTTTGAAAAAGATGCAGAGAGAAGTGTGCAGGGACCTGGACGAAGAGGAACGTCTTTCGCAGTTGCTGGGGAGGAAGGTAACGAAAATATTACCTGCACTAAAAGAACCATCTGCAACAATTCAGTCACTTGTCTATCTCTTTGTCTTATGAAGGTCACACTTGAAGGCCTCCACAAGTACATATCAATAGTGAGGCCTCAAGCTGAACAGGACACTGAGATCTTCCTCCAGCTTCTTTTCAGTGAGCTTCAAATATCATTGAGCAGCGTTGAGTTGACCAGAGTACAAAGACTGACACTGTGCCACAAATTCTACCGTGCTACTGGGTCCCTGGTGGAGAAGATTGTAGAATTGTCTCTCGACTTCCTTCTGGAAGAGCTGGAGCCACCTGCAAATGAGGAGTCCATCACAGCAACATTGGCACAAAGATGTGAGGGCGCCAGCAAAGAGATTGGAAGGATGCTCGCCAATGCTATGGCTTCCATCCCCTGCCTGTGTCAGTACATCTCACAAGACGATCTCCTGTGCATCTGCACTGCCATGGCTTGGAGAATGTCCCAAAGCTTTTTCCAAAACTTTGTTGAGTGCTCTGCATACTTTCACCAGCTTGACTTGGATGATTCCTTGGTCACTGCACGGGACAGAGTGATGAGTGCCATTGTGCAGATGGTATACATGACCAATCACTAAAACTCTTGCTTCTCCCCTGCTCTTTCCCCACAGAAGCAGCAGAATTACTTGATGTATTACAATATCTCTTTTTTTTTTTGTATTTGCTAATTAAATGTTTTATCAGAAAAACACTTAGAAGTGTTGCTTTTTTTGATGCTTGTTGTCTATGGGCTATATTCTCCCATTCGCGCTTAAATCTTTTTTTTACGTGCCTGGGTTTGCGCACTTTTTATCTGCGTATTCTCTTGTTCAGATTTCTGACACATCCACCGCTCGTAAACTGGGAATAAGTGCGCAAACACCAAAAAAAAGGCGTCATTCATTGAATTCTGAGGCTGGCTGTAAATCATGCAGCATAGAGTTTTCCAGCGACTTGTGATTGTCATTGAAATCCATGAGAAAAAAAATTGCACTTTCAATATGAAACTACCAAACGCAACAGATATGTCGTTGGCCAGTCGGGATGTGTGGACTACTCCAGTTTACTCAAACTAATAACCCTTTGAAGGAGAGCGTTTTTTTTTTCTTTGTCGGAAATAAATCCAATAAAGGTATTTTAATCAGAATACTGTGATTATGACTGAACGTATGTTATGGGTCCATTTAAAAAAATAGGTAGTTGGCGCCCAACCTGGTGACAGTGGTTGTAATAATGAGAAATCTTTTCAAATTTTAAAAGATTATCTGTGATAGACCCCACACATGAAGATAAAAAACCTGGCATTTAACAGTTTTGGTTGTATTGTGTGTAGTGCGCTCCGATAATAACAGAGAACACCACACACGTAAAGATTCTGTTCTACGACCTTGAAATCTCCCACGATCACACGTGATCTCGCAAAACCAAAGAAGAAGAAACACTTCCCAATTAGACGTGCTGATGTTTCTCGAGGGTTGCTGGAGCCGGGAGCCTTGTAAAATGGCGTTGTGACGATACCGTAGCGCATCGCCGCTCGGACGACCTGATTCTGGGTCAGAGTTTCGTGCGTCGTAAAGCAGCTGCTTTGGGGAGATCTGTTGAAAGTCAGCTATCGATCCGAGCTTTTGTCGGGCAGAAAAGGAGTGGCCGCACAGGTACCAAGGGCGGCGGGATGGAGGTGGGAGTCGGGTCGGTCAATTGGAGGTGTGACAGACAGGCCGGGCGTTGAGCCTGACTTGATTCGGGCCAGTCCCCCGGGAAAGCCAAACCTGGCCCAAGAAGCCTCCAGCCCGTGCAGGCTTGCCATGTACAGACGTTGCCCGCATGCGGGCCACCTCCTAGGCAAACCAGGCTTGACCCTGGACAAGGCAAGTGTGAGGTGACGGGCAAGCAGGCATACTCGTGACCGGCGAGGGTGCGCTCGGAGCAGATATGATAAGTGCGAAACACCGGTCCAAATATAGCTCTCCCAAAGTTGGAATATTTTTCCAAAGTGTTTGTATGTATGTGTGTGTGTGTGTGTGTGTGTGTGTGTGTGTGTGTGAGTGTAGGATTTGCATTTGTGTGTGTACGTGTGTCTGGGCGTGTGCGCGCGCGCGCGCGTGTTAGTGACAGCCCGGTTGTGACGTCACTCGGGGGCGCTGGCTTTAGAATCAGTGCGTGGCAGTACTGAGAGTTTGGCCACAAACAACTGACAAGCAAAGTCACATTCCAACGAACAAGCCTGCTGTGGGCCTTGCGTGTCTATGCTGCTCCTGTCGCCCACTCATGAGATCCACGACGACCACCCACGCGTGGACTTCCTGCAAATTGACCCAAGACCCAGCACAGCCGCCATGGATCAGTCTATCGCCGTCCAAGACACCCTGCAAGGAGACGAAAACTGCATCATAGTATCCTTTCTTTTGTTACTCTACACGCGAGGGATTTAGCTTCATCTAAATTTAGTAGGCTACTTCTAATCCTGTCGAGATCTGTTAAGAGGATTGATTTTATGCAATAAAAGGCATTGAGCGTGGTCAAAAAGTAATATTTTACACACCAAAATGTGTTTGAAGGAGACGTTTGCATGATTCAAGCGGGTGGGACGACACTAACTTGAAAGCCAAGGTTGGTAGTGACTCCGTTAGGCCACAAGATTGCGCCGTTTTTCATCATTTTTAAAAGTCTGAACTATATGTAACGTTATCAGAATAGTAAACGATATTATGAGAAAACTTAGTTATTTAAATTAGTTCGATGTTATGACAATAAAGTTCAAATTATACAAGAAAATGTATGCACTGTATACCCAATTCAACTGAATTTAGTTTTTTCCAAGAAAAAAGAAAAGAAGTAATGAGCCTATTTCCCTACTATATACAAAAGGAGAAATAGAAAGTACAGATATTTTTATTCAAATATCGGGAGTATATGTAAAAGGTTATCCCAAAAAATGAAAAATAAATAATTTAAGGACAGTAATGAAGGATTTAAATGCATCCAACCACCGCTCATCTCCTGTGTACTTCTATTTTTAGACAGAGTAAATCATTGATACTAGAGTAGCCCATTGGGAAATACTGTGCCAGTAATGTGTTTGTCGTTATTAGTCCTTTTAAAAAGAATGATGAAGACGGATCACTTTCTGGTTTCTATGTCAAGACGCATTTTCCTGAACTCAGGCGTAAAACATGCTCTACAATGTGACGTCCTCACGCATGACAAGACTGAAAGCCGACTGCTGGGATTGGTGGAGTCTGTGAAACAGCATGCGTGAGTTCTAATACAACAGTAGCACTGTATTTAATATGCTAAAGAGAGGTATTAATGCAAGTGCAATATATGTATCTTGTATTGGTTGTGAGTGTGCAAGTGCACCTGATGAAGTGTCCGGTGAGTGCACGTAGCCAAAGACTGACTGACCATTTTTTGTTGTTGACTGTGTTTTAACAGAATCTTTATTTATACCCATCGGAGGATGGCCATTACGGCGGATGACGTGTCTCTGGAGGACGTCGTACCGATCGACCTCGACTTTGCTGTTGTCGAGAGTGAGGACACCGTATATTTGTCCATTCATTTTTATTTATTGATTTATTTTCGTATACAGTACCGGTGCATCTCAATAAATACTATCATTGAAAAGTACGGTTAATACAGTAGTTCCATTCCGAACGTGAAACTCACATCAGAAAATACTTGCTTAACTTCCTACCTAATTTCTATATTAAAAATCATTTAGACTTTTTATGGTGGCACAGCGCCCAACTGGTTAGCACATCCGCCTCCCAGTTCTGAGGACCGGGGTTCAAATCCCGACCCCGCCTGTTTGCATGTTCTCACTGTGCCTGCGTGGATTTTCTCTGGGTACTCCGGTTTCCTCTCACATCCCAAAAACATACATGGTAGGTTAATTGAAGACTCTAAATTGCCCCTAGGTGTGGATGTGTTTCTACGTGCCCTGCGATTGGTTGGCGACCAAGTTTCAATTTTTAAATTAAACTACTGAAATAAATTCAGTTCTCCGTGGTATTGTTTTATTGAGATGCACCTGCATACAGTAATATTGATTGCCTGTCAATCAATACCATTGTGTTTTCATTCTTTAATGATACTTTGAAGATTGAATGTTATGTCAAGTTGAACATATTTTTCTGTTTTCTAGTTTCCTCCCCAGAGGAGCTGGCACTTGTTGGTGAGTTGATGTTGCTTTTTTTTTTTTTTTTTTTTTTTTTTTTTTTGGGGGGGTGGGGGGTGTAATTGGCACCATAATCATGACGTGCTGTATAAGTACTGTATATAAGACCTTTATTTATTTATTTATTTATTTCCGTGTTCTTGAAGGTGCTGATACGAGAGTGCGAATGAGTTACAAGGACGAGAGTCTGGAGCTTCGACTTCCTTTTGGCTCCCACTCGCGACTCTTTCTTGGCGAGGTCATCCGGGCATGGAGCGGTAGGTTTGCTTTAAAGGAAGCATTATCTTTCTACGCAAGTTACAGTTCCCACTTATCTAAATAACATGTATGGGTCATGCTTTCATCCAAATAACCCAAGGATTAAGATTTATAGCACACGATAGATAGACAGATAGAGACACGAACATTATGCACAGGTTGAACATTTAATTCAGCGATTCATGGGAGTGGGCGGGACGATGGACGACTGGTTAGCACGTCTGCCTCACAGTTCTGAGGACGCGGGTTCAAATCCGGCCTCGCCTGTATGGAGTTTGCATGTTCTCCCAGTGCCTGCGTGGGTTTTCTCCGGGTACTCCGGTCTCCTCCCACATCCCAAAAACATGCATGGTAGGTTAATTGAAGAAGTGTCCTGTGATTGGCTGGCGACCAGCTCAGGTTGTACCCAGCCTCCTGCCCATTGTTAGCTGGGATAGGCTCCAGCATACCCGCGACCCTCGTGAGGATATGCAGTGTAGAAAATGGATGGATGGATGTATGGATGGATTTATTCGTTTACCGCTAGAGGGAGCCCATGTACCACTACTGTTCATTTCTTCTTTGCCATCACTGCTTCACTTCTGTGGCGGCATCATACACTAAAAAAGTCACACACACAAAAAAGAAAACTTTCAAGTATAGTTAATACTTCTTTAGATCATCTTGTGTGCAACATTTCAGGCATATTTTTCACTTTGGTGTTGAATGTCTTTCATGCACATGCTCGGGTTACAGGATATACCTGCTCTAAAAAACTACCACAATACCTCACTATCAAAAATGAAACGATACCACATATTTTTAGGATCAGAACCTCTGCACAGTTAAGCAAAAAAGTAAGCTAAGTGTGCTTTCTTCAAGTAGTTTTTACCAGGGCTATAGACTAACTTTTTTTTTTTTTTTTTTTTTTTTTAAACCAGTAGCACAGTGGCCGCTAACTTAACATTTTAGGGGGGCACGCAAAATTTTTTAGGGGTGCACACTGTAAATTGACGTGCAAAGTAAATATTCACATTTTTGCTATGGAAGACAAAAGTCTAATCCATAATATGTTACAACTCCCAGTTGAAGTTTACCCTATGAGTCTGACACCTAAAACAAAGGGGATTAAACATTGTAAAGTATATTTAAGCACCAAAGTATTCAACAAAACCACATAATTTTGTTGAACAAAAGTCTGCTAGCTCAATGGTAAAGGTATCACTTCAGTATCTGTATCATGGTACTTTATGCAGGTATAGTATTAAAGTTAGAATTTTGGTATTGTGAAGACATTAGCGAGTAGACTTTAACTGAAACTGTATGACTCCACTTTTTGCTTTGTTTTGGGTTATTATGGGGAAGAAACCTGTTCATCCAGGTCACCATCTTGGTGGTTATCTGGCAAAATCAAAGAAACAAGGAAATATCATGTCTTGAAGTGGAAGTTGAAGTTCAAGTGACTCACACACTCATTCCGAAGTGAAACCTGGCCGTCACCTGGGCGTGACGTCGGGAGAGTATAAAGTCAGAAGAGGTGGAGCTCACAGGGGTGTAGCGCTTCTCTTCTGCTCTTTCCTGGACGTGTCGCCTCTTCCTATTGACGACATTTTAAAAATAACTTAAGATTTGTCTTTTACTTCATCCAGTTTAGTGTGATGTGATTAGTCAGGCAGGTGTCAGGGACGCATCACTTTTGTCACTTGCGTGCTATCTTCCCGTAGAATTCTCGAAGGGACACGGATGAGGACCTTTACGGGAGGGACGTTTTATTTTTGGGGAAACTGCGAATGGGATCAGTTAGGGTACCAAAGATGGAGGGTGTACACAACATGGTGCCAGTTGCTAAAAGTAAACTAGTAGGAAATGCTGAAGGTGAGCCACTTTCCAAACAATTTTAATATATACCGAATTTATTTTAATTGTTTTTCTCTCTCGCCCTCAGATATTTGCAAGTTTCCGACGCAAGAAGCCAAGTTTGAGTGGATCAACAAATACCGAGCTGCCACCAGAGGCCAGGGACTTGTCAAACAAGCCTTCGCACCCCTCGGCACAACGTTAAATAAACTCAACCAGCACAGGAAAACAGGTTTGTCGCAACTACTGTCTCCAATTAACTGAGGGTATTCAGCCATACTACATCACAGGATGTGTTGTTGTAGATCTCCTAAGGCAGGGCCAGGGCAATTTTCAGTCAGTGGACTACCTGTATATGTGGCACGCATTCTGAACACAAATAGCTGAAAAAAATGTGGCTTTTCCAGAGGGAATAATGCTCAGGGTTTACACTGTCAGAGAGGTATTATTTAACCCTTACATATTGTTCAGGGCAAACTTGACAGCAATAAATATACCCTAAAGGTCATTCATTGACCCTGAAATTAGATCCCATTTCCTAGAGTGACCCAAACAGCACAGAAAATGTTAGTTTTAAAAATGTTTAATGTTTAAATGTTTAAAAAACAAAATTGTACACAGGTGCTTTTCTGGGTCAAATTGGACCTGTGGCAACTAAAATGGATTTTAAATTGACCAGTGTGTGTTAAATCAAATAAAATAGTGGTAATAGTGGAAATCCTCAAACTGTTATTGCAGTAAAAGTTTGTATTCTTTATGGGTCAGTGGTAACCTTGAAACACTATTACCCAAAAAAACTGTCTTGTGTTTCCACCACATTTTCACTGGTTCTGAAACATGCACCAATTGGTCTTTGAAGGGTCGTGTGGAAATTTTAAACCGTGTGTATAAAAAAAAAAAAAATGATCAAACATAAATGTGACATCACGTTGTAAAACAAACAAATCACTTACCCTTTTCTCTGATTAATGATTAATCATCCATTTGTTAATGTCAGACATAGTAATTGATACAGACAAGACAAGTATTATGAGGATATTCCTGGCCCATGTCAAAATTGACCCAGAGCATACTAGGTAATGTGTGCATGGAAAATTAACAGTACGTTAGGGGTAACAGTTTGCTTTTGTGCCTCCTGCCACTGCGTGTGTGTGTGTACGCCACTATACACAACAGAAATAAACATATTTTGAGAGTAAATACTGCACTGTGTGTGTGTCAATCAAAACTGAGCATTACTGTATAGCTTTGTAAAGGTACAGTTTGGATACAGCTCTTTTAGTTTTCTTCGAGATGAACAAAAACTGCAAAAAATGTATAAAAACATATAGTGTTCCCCTTGCTGTATTGTGATTCACCTACCTCGGCCCCGCTAAGTCGTGGACTGTATCTAATTGTCCTGTTGCGGAAATCCCCGCTGTATCATGGATATCTGCGATTTATAACAATCTTTTTTTAAATGGGGTTTTACGTTAATATAAATAGTGTACAGTACTGTATTGAAAACATAAAAATATTGCTTAAATGCTGGGACCATAACACATTTCCCACAAGATTCGGGAGATTTGAAGTGTGAATTTTGAAACCAACATTGAACCTTTTGTCCATAAAAGGTTTGTTTGGTGCAAAAACACCACAGATCATCACCAAAGAATGTCATACCTACTGTACAGTGAAGCACATTGGTGGTGGCAGCGTCATGCTTTAGGACTTTTTTTTTTCTTTATCTGGGAGGGGCCTTAGTCAAGATGAAGGGAATTATAAACAGTTCCAAATACCAATCTAGAAAAAAAGGCTGGAAAAGCCTACTAGAACATCGGAACTTTATTTGGGGTTGATCAAAGGGACTTTAAATGGTGGCAGCTGTCTGCTGACTCCCGTTTAACGTGAGTTTGAATGCGATTGCTACACTCTGAACGCAGTCACTTCCCCGGTTATAAGAGCGTGCGCACAATTGTGCAACTTCATTATCGTCGTGGTTTATTTTTACTTCCCCTCTCGATTTTTATTTATTTATTATTTTCTTCACTTAAGTTGCACACGTTATAGGTCACATGAATGTTGGAAAACGTTTTGAAATGGAAAAATCTTGGTCTCATTTCTCTACATGACAAAAACGTTGCATTTTGAACCGGAGTGTAAGTTTCTACGTTTCTAGTGATTGTCAACGTCCACCCCAAAAGTGTTTGACTTGCACGTACGTTAGCTTTGGCTGTGCGGTGTGTCGAAGATAACATGATGACTCCTCCCACGGCAACGTTAGCATGGGCTGGTCCCTATCGGAAGCTCCCGGGACTCTGCTGCGGCTCCTCCACAGAATGCGTGGGAACAGGGCAGGGACATGTCAATGGTCATGAGAGACTCTGGTATGACAAATATACTGTTTATGCATTTTTCAACATTTTTTGCTTCCGTTGTTTTGTTGACGGTAGTTGCTTGTTAGCTTAGGCTAATTAGCAGCCTAGCTCAAGGAAGTGAGTTGGTTGCTGGCTGCCTGTCGCCAAATTTGATGAATCTCAGGCAGCGTAACGCCCAGGACACTATCATTCAATTTCATCCTGTTTCAATTTCATGTCGATCAGATAGACGTATTACATTCTCACACGTTGTTACGCCGTCGGTTGAGTGTTTTGTGATGTTACTCTTGTGTTGTTGTGGTTACAGTGTTGTAATAACGTCATTCATTAGGACACAATTGTGTCTTAATCTCTTTACTATTGTTTGTTTATATATATATATATATATATATACATTTTAAATCTGTGAGACCTTTGCTGTTTTTTGCATTTGAATTAAGTAACTTTATTTGAAAACAAATAAATGCTACATTAATTCTGATTTTCTTGTAATGGATTCGGAAAAAATGCTAATTCCGCTGCGGATTTACGGCTTATAGTATAGCATTTTAGGACCGGTTGTGTAATGTTGAACTTTGTGCATGAGTATTTGAAAGTTTATGAATGGTTGATGTGTATGAGATGATAAAAGCATTTTTGATAAAGAAGCATTATCAGTGAAAGTGCAGCTCCCTTAGTTCCTCCACCCCATCAAAAGACTAGCTGAGATCATTAGTCTGTTAAGATGGCCTAAATTATGCAAAGAAATGCAAGATATCGCTTGAAAGTGTGATAGGAGGGTCATCTTTCAGGTAAAATGTCTGAGAAAATGAAGTTTACTCAGTGCAAGTTGGAATCTAAATGCGAGGAAAGTACAAAGCTACTTAGTGCTTTGAGGTTAGCAGGTGAACAAACAGATGTTAACAAACACCAATGTGTTGAGTAGCAACACAAAGATGCTGAGTTGTTTAAAGCCCTACAGAGAAAAAGGTGTAAAAGAATACCAGTAGAAAGTCTCGGCAAGTAAGTGCAGTGTAACTAAAAGGATTTTACCATTTTTCACCATCAAAGTTTATTGTTAACCCATTGAGTCAGTGATCAAAAGTCAATTAATCTGTGAACTTTAATGTCATCTTTAGAGAACCATCTAGAGTAGGAGTGTTAATGGTACACCAAAAATGGCAGTTTAGTACATACTTTGGATTTAAGGTTGCGGTTTGGTGTATATTTAGAACAGTAAGGGAACACATTACAAACTGTAAATGTGCTTATCTTTTGTGTAAACAGGGCCAGATTTAATGACCTATAAAATGAAACTGCTAGCAGTACAGTCTCCAATACAGACAATCCAACATAGACAAATGTAACAGTTTGATCAGAGGCTGAGCTGCACAGTATTTGTTTACAGGAAAGCATGTGACTAGAGCACTAATGAAAAGTCAGAATAGGAATACATGTGCCGTTACACCTCACATTTCTATTTCATCTAGCTGCAGTGATCACTCATACACCGTATAGGAAATGAGATGATTTTCTCCTGGTCCAGCTATCTTAACATTTATTGAAGGCTACCTTTTATCCAGTAGGTTAGATGTTTACTTTCACAATAAAAGGGGGAAAAAAAACAAAAGAGAGGAAGTTATGATGACCAGGAGCAGCACAGTTCTAAAACAATCACGAACAATTTTATTAATTTACAATATTTATTTTACATCGCTCAAGGTTTGGCTGCCTGTCTATGAGGCACAATGCCCCAATTAATTCTGAGGTGCATTTTTAAAGCCACACCTCTAATAGACACCTATTTTTGTGACTGTAATTACCTTTCTGTGACTGATGCCACGCTTACAGTAGATAGTAAGTGTTGTAAGTGCTGCTGTATGCCTTGTCCCAGCATGGCGGAATTGCTTTTTACCTTTGATACTATACGTCCAAAGGTGAAAAATTACTTAGCCACCTACAGATCAGTAAACTTTTCACGTTTTACGGGCAGTGTGGGGGGGCTAAAATCAGCACAGAGTTGGACCAATATTTTCATGCGGGACAAACGCAACGAAGCCCTGCCACAAAAATGGAAAAACAGTGAGTAATTGATGCCGCCCCGTCAGTGTTTTATAATTACCTATATTACTAGTTTAATCCCTAAATATACAACCAACTATGACGATACTATACATAAATGAATACAAACTCATTTTAATTACCCTTAAATATAAATAAATGGTTTACAGATTATTTGAATTTGAAAAATTGCAACTGCCCGTGTACATGCACTTGCGGCCATAAACAAGCCAGGCTGCACTGAGCTCCTCTCCGACATACAAAAATGTTAGTTCCTCAGTCGAGATGGTGTTCAACATATATTTTTTGACACCGATTACTACTTATAGGGCTTTGGCGCTATCTTGTGGCATCTGGGAGCGTTATAGAAAAAGCACAAATGAGATTTTTCAGCAAATAGCTGACACCAAGTTCCACAGAAAAACACAAGTAGGTGGAAGTTCACTGTTGTGTTAAAATAGAAATAAAGTGATAAAGCTCAGCATGCCATTTGCTAAAACCGTACCTATGTTTTGGAGTTAAGTACATAAACACCTCTGACCACAATATGAGGAAATACAGTAAGTTGTTTTTATTAAAATCAAACAAACTGGAGGTAACTTGGATTTTTTTGGGTTTGTTGGAGTAACTGTGTCCAGGAATATCTTTAGACTGAAGGGTGGCCTTTGCACAACCTATTTTTCCGTGGTATTGTTGTTCCACAAAGATTTAATCTTTAGCGCCCATGTGGGTTTTCCTTTCTGAGCGCGGTGCTCTGAATGCATTTCACAGTGTGCCGACAGCTATTTCGGCCAAACCAGGGCACTCCTCTTTTTGCCCTTCCTCTTTCACTCCCAGCGACATACATGCTGGACTTGAGTTAACACACAGAAAATGTTTCACATCATTTCTCATTTTTCTTGTCACTTTACAAGACACTGTAAGCTAACAGTGTGGAACGATTGCTATGTTACATGTGTGTGCTCTGAACCTTAAGCTCTCTTCTCAAGTTAATTTCCTGTCGGAAAGATCATGCTCTCTCTTTCAGGAGCCAGCTGTGTTTAGACAGGGGCCACGCTGTCTCCCTCACACCTATTATGATGCATTACCACTCACTACACTACATTAGGCACGCCTGAATAATGTTCATGAGCACTGTATCAAAAATCTACCTTTGTAAAGGCTATGACAGTTTTGATGGACACTGTCAGATAGTTCATTTAACATTTATTATTAGATTCTGCATTCAATCATCGATACAGATATACCTAATATTGTGGCCGGTTGTTCAACATAACCAACAAGCTCTATTGTCGATCTTTTGAGTCCTGTTGTTTGTTTTTTTGTTCGTTTTTTTTTTTTTTTTTTTTTTTTTTTTGTACCAACAGAAAAGTCGACAGACAAGAAAAAGCGGAGCTTGGAACGCATGAAAGGCTCCAACAGCACTGACGCACAACTCCAGCACAGAGAGGTAAAGCATTTACACGTGCAGTTAATTCCCTTACGTAACCAGCTTTTGTACTCCGTGACGGAAAGGATTTCTAATGAAGAACAATTGAGTTCCTGAAAGGCTGTCTGTTCTCCAGCAAAGAAAAGAAACAATGTCATGGCACTGAATTAAGTGTCCAATCACATTTATTAGGTTATCCTCTAACACAGCATGACGGTCATTTTATTGTCACATTCCTTGAATTAAACAGGACTGAGGGAAGAGTTTATCAAACTTTGACCCAAATTAGAAATGTGAATATATCATGTATTGCCATAAAATGGAACAAAACGGTTGATGCTTAACAATCAATCAAAATCTGTTTTCGGTCCAAACATACTAGATTTTGGGGTTACGAATGGCACACGATAAAAAATGGCGTGAGACTTGCGCTGTCATGTGACATCGCCGAGAAGTGTTTTTTACAAAATAGTTGCTGTAATTATGTTTTTACTATGCGTTAAGCCAGCTGCACACACACTTACTTACGATCCCAAACTCGCTGCAACCAAAATTGCGACCCCTGGCATTCTTGGTTTTAGTGATAGACACGTTCCGGCTTCTGTCCAAATTCGGGCTACGTTGCTGCCATAGGAACAGATCTCCATCGTAAACAGAGGGCACCTTGTAGTCTTGACGATTAAAACTTGTCCAGTACCACACAGTACCCATTTAAATGTCCCCATCCTAAGTTTTGGAATTGGGTGACGGTACCTGTATAGCTGCTGTGACAACAGTGCGAAAATCTATTTGTCACTCTTACATACAAATTCATGTTATGCCGCTGCAGTAGGAGCGCAGTTGAAAAGAACCCTCTGTAATCTTGACGATTAAATCCGTCCTGGGTATCCGTCTGGTATCAGTCTTGGGTCCCCAACCCTAGGTTTTGGAAACAGATGTCAGTCCTTATGTAGCTTCCATGACAGCAAGTGTGAAATACAGTTTTCCTATTTGTGATTCCCTCCTTGTGAATTTACCTATTTACAAATGTTGCATTATTTGGTGAAAAACTCACCTTTATGCTGTTTTTGTGCTCACCAAAATGCCCTAAGATGCCAGAATATGGTGCCAAAAGCCCTGTCTCGTTTCCAAGGAACTATGTTGAAGTGACACAAGTCTAAACCTTTAGGGGGGAGGAGGCTTAACATGGGACAGTCACTTCTCGTGCCCATTTGTGTTGAACTTGTCGCTGTCTGAAGTATTTTATACGGCACACCAGACGCAGGCACTAACATCGTCTTAATCATCTGATTGCTTTGAATACCGTGTGAATACCGTGTCCCAGTCAAAGGCGGATAGATTTGTCTGTTTCGGTTCTCATGCGGTAACTTTATGGGGCTACTGTCGAAAAGAGCTTTATCTCTTGATTCACCGTTAGCCCCACCACCTTGTTCAAATGTGATCAGACAGGAAACAGTGAATCATTTTATGCTTGTGTTCCCAAATGCCATGTCCTATTACCGTCTGATTGACAATGCTTTTATACAGTCTGTTATTTAGATGCCAGACTTGCCTAGCTTGTTGTCACCTCCATCATCTAAGCGTGACTTTTACACCATCAGCAGAAATGGGTTTCCTTGAAGATGCAAATGTACTATTTCCCCAATTGACTGTTAAGAGCTTAAAATGTACCATGGAGATAGTCATGCACACAGATGTAAAATTGCTGACTCAGTAGACCGATTTATTAACCTGTCAGTTAAATGAAGCACATTTTCAAAATTTGACAGTTTAAAAGGCTTAATCCTCCTGAGAACCTGGGAGGCATGCTGTTGTTAAAATATAGCAAAAACATTTGTATGTCCACAAATTTAGTGGCGCCATAATCATAAATTTGCCTTCTGTTTTGTAACTTTTTTTCTTGCACTTAAGGGATGATTCAGATTCTCTGTATACAATTCCATTTGAAAAATTATGGGCATGATCAAAGAATTGATGGATTTTTGGTCGTTCACCAAGTTTTTCGATTAGGTGTCGCTTGTATCACTAAGCTTATTTTTAGGGATGAACAGTACTCGTAATTGTAAAAAAAAAAAAATAAATGCCCCGGTACTCTGACACCCATACCACTTCACCAGCCTGACCTTTTGGGTAGGAGTCATGGCCACCATGTGAAGATACATGATAGGTAGGTAAACACGGGTGACAAAATTTTTAAGTATCACTTCTGTGGTCCGGTCACAGTTTGATTTTATAATTTGTGTGATTCTCAAGAATTGCATCCGTATCTATTTTATTTTTTAAATTAACAATCGCAGTGCTTGCTGAGTGCTGTCTGACTTTTTGAACTTTTAAGTCGTAATGACTATCTTAACTCTACTCGCGATTGGCTTCGGGACATAGCTGGCTGTGTGTGTTAGTTTCTTGTTGGAGTCGCAAAGTACCAACAGTGGAACGTATAAGTGGACTGAATGGGCTTGAGAAAACGCATTAGTTTGGTGAGGTATAATAGCCCAAGGGATTTGCAGGGATGTACCCACCTTTGCTATATTGTCTGCATGTTTACAATCTGCGGCACACGTTTTGCTGCCGGATTTGAGATTAGGTACATAACATTGCGTGACCGACACATTGGGCTGCGTGGCCCTTATCCAACACTTGACACGCACACGGCACAAATTGTCGCCGCGTGCAGAATGCCGCAGAAATCATCTCTCGTGATTGGTTCGTTTTAGTCACATGCTGTGATGACATACTCAGCTTTCCCCTTGGTTCCTCAATACCGCCATCTTTAAAATAGAAAACACCAACGCCGCCGCCTTCTTGATCTAGTTTGCAATATAATTAAAAACACATCATCTGGTCATCTAAGTCCATTTGTTCTAGCAGGCACTGTTCCACGGTCGCCATAGTTGTTGTTTTGTTCCTTGTTCCGGAAAGTAAAAATGGCTACCGGAATTGGCCATAAAATGCAGAGGACAATCCATCCTGTGGTGTCTGAGCCAGTACCAGCCGTAGCGACACCCCCGACTTGGAGAAGAACTGCAGTACATATTTGAATACCATACATCAGTGGCTCTGACACTTTTATTATTTATTATTATAATATTTTGCTCTCCAAGTATACCATAATGGCCAACATTAAAAATAAAGAAATAATAGAGACATATTTTGCCAAACCAACGTTTTCTAGTATTTGGGATGTAATATTGTCTCTATGGTGCGTCAGTAAACATGAAATAGTATTTTAAATTGTCCGCACATTCCTGAGTTGCAGTTTTTTTCTGCCAAGTGGTCTGAAATCAGGTCATTCGAATTTC
>NC_084528.1:14704859-14739859 GCF_024500275.1 Phycodurus eques | reverse complement strand
ATCAGGTAATCTCATTACAAAATTGCATTTTTCACTCAATCAATTGACGCTCACTGGCTGCATTCCTCTGCAGCTCAAGAGGCAGATCGATGAGGAAGCAGTGTTCGTTGGCTTCGTGGAGGGGGAGATTGATTTCCAGCCCACCTACAAATACGACACCGGTTCCGACACGTGGGATACGAGGTAATGTCAAATGAGCTGTACTTTACAACACTTAACGTAGGGCTGGCTGATTAATCAATATATTTGATTAATCCAATTTTTGTGTCAGTATGATTTTTTATTTTATTTTTTCAATAAAAACATTAAAAATTCAAGTGTCTTCTGTAGTTGAAAGAGCATCCATTGTTGCACGTTTAAAATGTTTTATTAAACCTTTTTAAGGATTGTGTTTGAAGGGCTATTTTCCTCTAAGAGGAAACACTTTCATTTTCACATTATATCTAAAGAAAACTATTTATTTCTATTATTTCTGTGGAAGTTGATCCATGTTAGTAGTTGGTTTCAGGAGAAATAAAGCATATCCTGGAAGCATATCCCCAAAACAAAACTTGATTTTTAAACAATGTCATTTGCCATTTATTTTTATTGAAGGGGAAAAATCGATTGAAATCACAAATCTGATTGTTGTGGGAAAACCTTTTATTTTGTAAAATTTATTTATTTATTTATTGGTTTATTTGTTTTAAGGTCATATCGCCCATCCCTAACTCAATCTACCTGCCCCTGTAATTTCTTTGACTGAATTAAAGACTCAAGAGTTAAAATGTGTTGTTTGGGCATTTAGTGAAAAATGTCGTGTGCCTGCGTGGTGCGACCGTATCCTGTGGCGAGGGAAGGACATCAGTCAGCAGCATTACCAGAGTCACATGACACTGAAGACCAGTGACCACAAACCTGTCAGTTCCCTGCTCATCGTTGGGGTAAGTAGCTTCTGTTTTGCAGTCATCCTGCAAAATAGTCATACCAGCGACAACTTCGCCCCCCTCGCTCATTGTGGGTGTTTTTTAGACTGAACAGTAACTGTCACACTTTTTAAGTATGTCCGCCAAGTATAATACCTCTGGTGGGGGTGGGGTGGAGTTACTGTTGTTTTAAATAAAATTAAAAAAAAATACTTTGTTGACTTCTACAAATATTTATGGATGGTGTAACAGATTCTTTTTTTTTTTTTTTTTTTTTTTTTGTCATCATGAATATGTTAATACTTCTAAATTGAATGACCCGCTTTGTTTTCCGGTTATGTTATGTTGCAGTTACCTACAGGAACATAGTTTAAAATCAAATCAAAAAGAATAACTTTGAATGGACAAACATTTGTATAATCAAAGTTTTGTGCTGTTGTTGTTTTTGTATGATTACTTTCATTAATAGCAGAGGAAGTTTACCAACTGCTTCATTGGCCTTGGTGGAGGTCACCGCTCTAGTAACACATTCACTGCCATTGACGGCTTTAGAAGTCAAATATCCATGTTAACTGGGAAGGCTGGCAGTGAATGAGTTAAGTGGCATATTGATCTTCCTTTTGAAACTTGAATATAATTCTATCACAGTGATTCTCAAAGGGTGGTACACAGGCTCCCTCTAGTGGTATGCAAAGAATCACTGAATTAAATGTACCAACTGTGCATCATGTTACAGTGGCTTAAACTTGTTTTAAACACAGTAAAATACATGTTAAGTGCCATATAGTTGCATTTAATATTTTAGAACTGCTTGTTTTCAAAAAAATTTTTGGGTATATTTAAGCGCAGCGGCACGGTGTATGATTGGTTAGAGCATCTGCCTCACAGTTCTGAGGACCTGGGTTCAATCCCCCGCCCCGCCTGTGTGGAGTTTGCATGTTCTCCCCGTACCTGCGTGGGTTTTCTCCGGGCACTCTGGTTTCCTCCCACATCCCAAAAACGTGCATGGTAGTTAATTAACAACTCTAAAATTGCCCGTAGGTGTGAATGGGAGTGCGAATGGTTGTTTGTTTGTAAGTGCCCTGCGATTGGCTGGCAACCAGTTCAGGGTGTACCCCGCCTCCTGCCCGATGATAGCTGGGATAGGCTCCAGCACGGCCGCGACCCTAATGAGAAGCGGCGGCTCAGAAAATGGATGGATGGATGCATATTTAAGAGCAGTTTTAATGTTCAAACTGCATAATGTTCCAGTGGCTAACAATTAATCGCTGAATCAACAACTAATCGATTATCATATTAATCGACAAGTATTCTGATAATCGATTGTTTAGAGACATTGTTTAACTAAACTCTAATTTCAGCCCCTCAATAGTAAATATTCTGAGATGTCTGTGGTCCTCCATGAAAGCAGACTATCTTTCTGTTCGATCAAAATAAAACATTTGCCAACATCTGCTTTTACTTAGTAAAACAATGATCAACATTTTTGCTTATTTTCTGACGTTACCAACCCAACCAGTTGCTGAATCATAATCACTTTGTGCATTTTCTGCACTATCAGTTTTAAATAATGTCCTGTATTTGAATAAACAGATGGAAATTAAGTTTTTTTTTTAGTCAGATTAATCGGAAAAGTAATCAGCAGATGAACCGATTATTAAAATGATCGTTAGTTACAGCCCTAGTGGCTTACGATATTATTAAATGTACAGCGGGATGTCAATTTAACAGACTAATGGGGGAGAGGCAGTTTGTTAAAGCCATACAGTGGGTATGGAAAGTATTCAGACCCCCTTAAATTTTTCACTCTCAGTTATCCATCCATCCAATTTCTTCACCACTTCTCTTCACAAGGGTCGCGGGCATGCTGGAGCCTATCCCAGCTATCATCGGGCAGGAGGCGGGGTGCACCCTGAACTGGTTGCCAGCCAATCGCAGGGCACATATAAACAAACAACCATTCGCACTCACATTCACACATTTAGAGTCTTCAATTAACCTACCATGCCTGTTTTTGGGATGTGGGAGGAAACCGGAGCGCCTGGAGAAAAACCCATGGAATTTGGTATTTTAGCAAGAAACACAAAGTGGATGCACACCCACGGGCCACATAAAATGACGTGCCGGGCCGGATCTGGCCACCGGGCCACCAGTTTGACACCAGTGGTGTAGTGGTACACCCGCCTGAATTTGGTGCGGGCAGCGTGGGTTCGGTTCCCACTCAGGGACGGTGTGAATGTGAGTGGGAATGGTTGCCCGTGTCTATATTTGCCCTGCGACTGACTGGCAACCAGTTCAGGGTCTTGTCCGCCTTTCGCTCGAAATCAGCTGGGAAAGGCTCCAGTGCCCCGTGACCCTGAACAGGATAAGCGGTGTTGAGAATGGATAGATGGATAGACTTGGGCAGCACGGTAGCCGACTGGTTAGCACACCTGCCAACGATGCCCAACCCTCACGCTGATAGACAACGTAAGTAGCTTATAATAACGCGAGTACATGTGCAATCATGTGGCATTAATAGAACCATGCCAAATTGTGTTGACGCACATTGCATATTAACAGTGGCACACAACAAATGTTAATGTTTGCAGCCTGCTTCTGCAGACATGGGAGAGCGCTGGGAAAAAAAAAAAAAAAGTGTTCCCACAGAAGAAACAATGGGAGACAGCCGAAGCCTCAATGGATGACATTGTTGATAAAGGGCCGAAAGGTTTGGCAGTGTGAAGTTATTTTAGTTTTTTAAAGTCTGACAAGAAACACTAGCATGCATCCCACTATCACCAAATAACAAACAAATTGCATTAACAAACAAATTGCATCACATGCTACCATAAGCACAGTTGACAATAAGGGATTCAAGTGGATGATTAAAGTAATGGACCCTCATTACCAACTGTGTGGGTGTAAATTAGAATTGGAAAACATGAAAGCTTTTGCATGGTCAGATTATCATTTTATTTGTCTTATACAGTTGTATCATGTTCCATATCATATTCAACTTTTGACAGAAAATAAATATTTAAATCAAAAGATTAAAACCCAGCCCTATCTGTGCATTGTTGGAATGTCCATGCCAAATTGATATTTTCATTATATGATTGATCTATTCTTTGAAGCATTAATATTAATGTATGCAATTGCAATACCTTGCTTTTAGTAAGGTTAGTACACACTACAGTCATAGCCAGAAATGCCATTTTACAAATGGCATAATAATTTCATTCGGTGCTTCGGTTTTCGGCCTTGCATTCCTCCTTTTCGGTTTTTGGTTATGGCCAAGAAATAAAATTTCAGTGAATCACTAAATAAAATGTTTGAGAAACACTGTTCTAGAAGAAGGAGATGATGAATTGGATAACATTATGCAAATGCTAAGTATTATTATCAAAATTAATAGTACTGTATAATGTTTAATTGTAATTTCGTCATTGTATCCTGTGTACAGATCAAGAGAGTTAATGCGGAATCCTACAAGAAAACCTTTGAAGAGATTGTTCGCAATTTAGACAAAATGGAAAACGAGTGCATTCCATCTGTAACCTTGTCCAAACGAGAGGTAAAGTTAGATTTCCCCCTCCCCGAATACATCAAGCACAACAGATGATCAGAAGGTGTGTTTTTCATGACGATGACAGCCGTTCTCTCTCTGTGTCTCATGCTCTCGGTCTCTTGTCTCTTTCGCTCTCTTGCTCTCTCTCTCTCTCTCTTAGTTCCACTTTGAGAATGTGAAGTACATGGAGCACCAAGCCAGGACGCTGAGTCTCGTCAACGACGGCCAGGTGCCGTGTCAGTTTGAATTCATCCGGAAGCCAAACGAGGCCACGTACTGCAAGCCTTGGCTCACCGCCAATCCCCCCAAAGGGTTCATCGCTCAGGGTAAGCTGCCCTTGATGTGACTTGACTTCTAAAGACATTACAAATTGCATAATGGAGCTGTATTGTTTTTTTACCATGTATGAACTTGACTGAAGGCAGTGGCGGAGTCAGAAAATAGTTAGGGTGAGACCAGAGGTCATTATAGGGTCCCTCATAACACATAATGTGTATAAAATAGAAATCTATAAAATAAAGGAATAATTAAAGCACCTACACACGATAAGGCTGCATTGTTTAAAAATAAGTCTTCCTGTGTTTACACGAGGGATCTTTTTAATTCATTGAGCATTCTGCCCTGTGCTCTTGCAGTCATCTTTACAGAACGGCCACTCCTCGGAAGAGAAACAACTGCTGAACTTTCTCCATTTGTAAACAATATGTCTAACTGTGGACTGATGATCATCAATACTTTTAGAGATACTTGTGTAACCTTTTCCAGCTTTATACAAGTCAACAATTCTTAATCGTATGTCTTCTGAGAGCTCTTTAGAGCGAGGCATGGTACACATAAGGCAATGCTTCTTGACAAGAGGCAATTCCAAACTGGTGTTTTTTTTGGTGGCCAGATTAGCTTTAAGACACACCTAAAATCTTGGCTCATTGATTGGACTCCAGGGTCCTCATGTACAAAAGGTGCGTACGCACAAAAACGTGGCGTCCGTTCTTTTTCACGGCAAAGTTCAGATGTATTAAGAGTGACATGATGTTGGAAATGTGCGGTGCTCACGCCAACTGCATGGCTGGCGGACGCACATTTCTGCAGCTTTTGGTGCTTTGGCGACACTTAGAGGTGATGCTGGGAAACCGTTCTCATAAATCTGCACACCAAAAACACGAATAATTAGCACTGATGAACAATTCATGCGCGGCAACATTTGATTTCAACAATGCAATTGAGGCAATGACTGAGAATTGATCTGTTAACCAGTGTATTTAATGAACCACTGAGGACACTTTTATTAATTGATCAAGGTGATCATTTATGCCGCCTATTGCCCTCACAATCGCTTCGTGACTCCAGCACATGTACATGTTCAAATGAGGTAAATTCAAAGGACTCTTTTTTCAGTCCATCGGTTGCACATGATTAAAATGTGTTTAAATTGACATAATTTACCCCTCTTCTCCTAAAATAAAAACATGATTTTTTTTGTCAGTGTGCGTGTCCTCTCCTGTCTATCCATCCATCCATCCATTTTCTGAGCCACTTCTCCTCACTAGGGTCGCGGGCGTGCTGGAGCCCATCCCAGCTATCATCAGGCAGGAGGCGGGGTACACCCTGAACTGGTTGCCAGCCAATCGCAGGGCACATACAAACAAACAACCATTCGCACTCACATTCACACCTACGGGCAATTTAGAGTTGTCAATTAACCTACCACGCATGTTTTTGGGATGTGGGAGGAAACCAGATTTCACGGAGAAAACCCACGCAGGCACAGGGGAGAACATGCAAACTCCACACAGGCGGGGCCGGGGATTGAACCACGGTCCTCAGAACTGTGAGGCAGACGCTCTAACCAGTCGGCCACCGTGCCACCTACTCTCCTATGTATTAAAATAATAAATTGAATAATCAAAAAGGAGTCATAGTTTGTGATATCCTCTTTGATATGCGGATGTGCTTCTATTTGAATTCAAAAGATTTATTACAAATACCACACAACTACATTTACGCATAACCTTTATTTCACAGGGCTAAGTGTAGGTTACTGTATGAACACATTTATTATGAGTTCTAAAAAATACATTATATTAACCTTGTGGGGTGATCATAGTCAGCCATGTCCTCCCATCACCTCTGAGAGAGCAGCGTCACCCATGATCGCAGCGATTCTCTCCTCGAACGGGGTGAGGCCCTGCGCGCCGGTTCCTCCGCCTGTTTTGGGCACACTTTGGCGGTGGGCAGCTGTCCTCCGCTTCACATCCACCTTAATGTTTGACCACTTCCTTTTTAGTTCAGCGTATGCGCGCTATTCTGTCTCCACAGCATTGACAGCCGCACACCCGCTGTCCCATTCACTCCTCTTTCGCGTGTTGTTAACGGCGTAGGACAGCGTGCCAAAGAGGATTTTCTTGCATGCCTCCACTTCATTGAGCAACTTCACATTCAGAAAAATTATTTTTCTTCATTACGTTGCTCATTTAACTTTTTTTCTGATCATGCAGAGATCGGCATCTCAGGTGCAGGGTTCATTTAAATATGATTTGCATATTCAAATGTGGGTGTGGACAGGGAGGAGTCGGCTACTCCAACATCTGCGCTCATTTCCACTTTGATTGGAATGTACGAAGGAAATGTGCTTGGATTCATGAGTACGCGGAGTTTCATACATCTGAATATTTTTGTGCGTACGACGTTTTCTGGATTTGAGCGTACGCCATGTTTTAGGAGGAAATCCGCGCATGTCTTTGTACATGAGGCCCCAGGACTGTTTAGTTCTTGGAGAATCCATAGCCTAGAAGTTCACTTACATTTTCATCCCCATCCTGTGAACATTTACATTATTTTCAATGAAAATACGAAAACATATAATGGTTTGTGTGCTATTAGTTTAAGCTATTTTTTTTTGTTCTTGTAATTTAGATGATAAGACCACATTTTATGACCAATGTATGCAGAAATTTAAGAAATTCCAAAGGGTTTACATAATTTTTCCTCCTAGTGTAGGCTGGCCACCATGTCATAACCAGATCTGTCCCTGACTCTCCTTGCATCAATTCTAGACGCTTCTGTGGACATTGACCTTGAGGTTTTCGTGAACCGCGCCACAGCGCCTGAGTTAAATTCTGGCAAGCAAGATATCGAAGACATCTTGGTCCTCCACCTAGAGCGCGGCAAAGATTACTTCATCTCTGTGACGGGAAGCTACCTGCCCAGTTGCTACGGCACCCCCATCCATGTATTGTGTCGGCTAAGGGAGCCCATCCAGGACATGGCTCAGGAGACCCTCCGTCAACTGGTGGGTGACTTTTATTTATTATTATTTTTTTTCAAGCTTGTAGATATTTGGGATTTAAATCTGGGCTCCGGCCTTCCTGTGTGCAGTTTGCATGTTCTTCCCTGTGCTTACGTGGGTTTTCTCCGGATACGCCAGCTACCTCCCCTGTTTCAAAAACATGCATGTTAGATTCATCACCTGGGGCCTGGATGCCATTTGCGGCCCACAGTCCGTATTTTAGCGGCCCGCAGTCCGTATTTTAGCGGCCCATGGCATATACTAAAATTATTTGACTTGGCCTCTGTGATTTGCCTGTATTGTACTACTTACTTGCTAGACTGAGTGGCGTTGGATGAGAAGCGAAGAAGTAGTTCGTTCTCATCTCTCTATTCCTTGTTTTCCACCAATCACCTATCACTAAATTAGGAACAAAATTCTATCATAACCACTGATGACTAAGATAATGGTACCGTTGAGTCTGTTTTGATTAAAGGTGCCGTAATTTTCCACACTAACTTTTTCTAGTGTTTGGGATGTAATGTTGTCTCTGTGGTGCGTCAGTAAACGTGAACTATGAATTAAAATCGTCCACACATTCCTGAGTTACAGACATTTTTCTCCTGGGAGCTCTTAAATTAGATCATTCGAATTTTCTCGAGCTTATCTGCGTCACTAGCGGAGATCTCTGCCTTCCCTTTCTGCTCCCGAGCAAGCACTGTCAACATAACAAACGTGTGCTCGCACAAGTGACAGTCGTAGCCAAATTCAGACAAACCGGATACAAAACCGGGCGAAACAGAAGTAGCTGTCAAAGAGGCCTTTTCTGGACACTCGTATGACAAAACCAAGGTGTTTATTTTTTTTAATGAAATTGACAGTTTTATACTCAGTCCATGTAAGAGAATCACTCCATGAAGGTCTAAATAGCCAAAATATGGGACCTTTACACTGCTTCTGTTTGTGCTGAACCAACAGATGGCGACGTCCGTGAATGAAAACACAGGAAGCATCGAAAAGCCTCTCGACATCCCGAAAGAACTCTGGATGATGGTGGATCACTTGTTTCGCAATGCAATCAAACAGGTCCGATAATGTTATTATAAAGCATTCATTTTGAAACCTTTTTGGTTTTGTCTGCTTTGCCATGACTGAGAAAAGCTGTTAGCTAAAGAAGTGATTGTTGCCTTTACAGGAAGACATATTTCAGCAACCTGGACTCCGGAGCGAATTTGCTGAAATACGGGACTGCCTTGACACTGGCATGGCGGATTCTCTCTGTATCCTTTAATAGGGGTATCAAAGTCAATTACATCATGGGCCACATCGTAGTTAGGATTTACCTCAAAGGTCTGTTAAGAATGTTAAAACCATGTAAATGCATTCACCTCATATAATTTACGTATAGACAATTACTCCTTCAATTGATTGTTACATTACATTGTCACATACCACCTGCTATTCATGAGGGATAGGGACTGAGCCTCACCACGTATCGTGTAAATCTGCAAATAATTGACGCTCCCATTAAAGAAGTTCAATTGGCGGCAAAGCACTTAGACAGAGAGGAAATTACTGTAATTTTTTTTTTTTTATCACTGTTCAATTCCGGTCCAAAATCAGCCTGTGATAGATCTTAGAAATACAATGGGGGCTGCTGCGTGTGAACGAAAAAAAATTCTCGATCTAAGACGGTCCGAATACTACGTGAAAATTTACATTCCATTTTATTAGATTGTAAATCCATCTGTCAACAGGATGAGGTTGGGGGGGCATGGGAGCGAAATGTTTGTTGGGTGGTGGGAGCTGACTGACACTAGCTAGCACAGAATGACCCTTACATTCATGGAGTGCCAAATGTGTGTCAACCGGGGTGCCGGTGACAGAAGCGCAGCCTGGTACCAAATGGCCCGCAGACCGCTACCACACTCCTGTTTGATTTTTATTTTGAAACGATCCATCCTTGACATTGTAATGATGTGTAGCTGGCAGTAACCACTCAGTAGCAGAGGCCTTGCTTCTCTTCCTGGATGCCCTTCCAGAGCCGGTCATTCCCTACGCTTTCTACCAGCAGTGCCTCGAATGTTGCTCCGATGCGATTCAGTGTGAGAAGGTACTATCTCCCGGACTGTCTGCCTTCTGTGATTTAGAAATTCTTGACTTTGGTTGTAATAAATCTGAGGTGTTTTTTTCTCCCTCAACTGTTTTCAAGGTCATTTCCATGCTACCTCAGTGCCACCGAAATGTTTTTAATTATCTAACTGCCTTTCTGCGGGAGCTGCTGAAACATTCTGCGAGCAATCGATTAGATGTTACCATCGTAGGTAAGACAATAATGAAACATTTTTAGTCAGTTTGTTTTTTCTGATTACAGAGCAACTTCTCTGGTGGATCTCGGTTACATTTGATTTTTGCCACAGGAAACTACCTGCCACAGTGTTTTTAAATAAATAAAAAAATGTAATCAAAATTAAATTACTTTTTTTAATACACAAAAACTGATATTTTCCAAGCCCAAACTGTTAAGATATTTTTAAATTCAGAAATAAATTCTAATTCAATTAAAAGTTTTTAAACAAATAAAATAATCTGTTGCGGGTTCAAACTACCACAATATTTAAAATGGAATATTTAATTTTAAAAAATCATAACGTGGTTTTTAAAATGACATAAAATGTGTTCCAGGGTCAAACTCAATACAGTGGACCCCTGCTATTCGCAGTGGATAGGGACCACTACAGGGGATAGGGGATATTGAAAATCTGCGGATAATTGATGGGATTATAAATGCATTAAATTCTAGTTATTTAGTTTGTATTTTAAAAAGAAATACTCAAAAACGTCTTTGAAGAAGCAGGAATAAACCACCAATATACGTTTTTGGGGTTACCTCCCCATAAAAAATAAAAAACATTTTTTATAATAAATTATTTTAAAAAAAAATTAGGAGAAAAATGAGAAAAAAAGGGGGGGAAATGCGAATAGGTGACTCCGCACGTGCCAAACCGCCAGTATGTGTAGGTCCACTGTATTTGTAAATAAATAATATGACAATAACTACATATAATAATAATCACAGACACGGTGAGCGACTGGTTAGCGTGTCTGCCTCACAGTTCTGAGGACCTGGGTTCAAGTCTGGCCTCGCCTGTGTGGCGTTAGCATGTTCTCCCTGTGCCTGCATGGGTTTTATCCGGGTACTCAGGTTTCCTCCCACATCTCAAAAACATGCCTGGTAGGTTAATTGAAGACTCTAAATTGCCTGTAGATGTGAATGTGAGGGCGAATGGTTGTTGATGTGTGCCCTGCGTTTGGCTGGCGACCAGTTCGGGGTGTACACTCTCTCTCGCCCAGTGTCAGCTGGGATAGGCTCCAGCACGCCCGCGACCCTAGTGAGGATAAGCGGTACGGTAGATGAATGAATGGGGTAAAAAACAAATCTGTTCTAGGGTAAAAGTGTCAAATGTTTTTAAATTTCATATGAAGTTTCCCAAATTCTCACATTTTCACAGTAAAACATTTCTTAACCGATTTAAACCATTCCAACTTCAAACTGTTCAACTCTTTCAAGACATATATGGAACTATTTTTCAGATCCCACAATTTCCCACATTCCCAAAAGTCCCACATTTTCCCAGTAAAATTCCCAAATGAAGAGTTTACCTCCTCCTACCACATTTCTTGACTGATTCAAACCATTCCAACTCCATGTCTCACATTCTACATTTCGAAATGTAATTATACAGCGTTTCAGGTAAGCGGGACATATTTTGCCAAACCAATTTTTTCTAGTATTTGGGATGTAATATTGGTTCTCTGGTGCCTCAGTAAACAAGTGAAATACGAACTAAAATCGTCCACGCATTCCTGAATTCCGGATGTTTTTCTGCCGAGAAGCCTGAAATCAGATCATTCGAATTTCTCAAGCTTATCGACAGTCCCCTCCAAAAGTATTGGAGCGGCAAGGTCAATTCCCTTGTTTTTGTTGTATACTGAAGACATTTGGGTTTCAGATCAAAAGATGAATATGAAACAAAAGTTTTTATTTCATGGTATTTACATCTAGATGTGTTAAAAAAAACTCAGGACAGAGCACCTTTTGTTTGAACCCACTTTTCAAGTGAGCAAAAGTATTAAAATGTGACTGATGGGTGTTTGTAGTTGCTCAAGTGTTGCCTTTTAAATTATCTTAAATGTTAAATAATGCTTGTTTTTGCCTTTGGGTTTCACCTGTGAAAACTGCATTTGCTGTAAAGCAAACATGAAGACCACAGAGCTGTCTATGGGAGAAAAGCACAAACACTATTGCACAAACATTGCGCATAGCTAATACAACTATTTGGAATGTCCTGAAAAAGAGAAACTACTGGTGTACTGAGCGACAGCCATCGAACAGGTCGGCCAAGGGTATCAACAGCAGTTGATGACAGAAACACTGTGAGAGCTGTGAAGGAACACCTAAAGACAACAGTCAGTGAAATCACTGCCAAGCTCCACAGGGCAGGGGTGAAGGTATCACCTTCCACCAATCCACTGTTCGAAGAAGACTTCAAGAGAAGAAATATGCAGGCCATACCACAAGATGCAAACCACTCGTCAACAAAAAGAATTGGAAGGCCAGATTGCATTTTGCACTTTTATACAAAGTCCATGTGAGAGAGTCAGTCTACGGAGTTCTAGATTGCTAATATACGGGACCTTTAAGTGTTCGTTGTATTGTATAGTTGTATTCTCTCGTTCAGTGGTTCTCAAACTTTTCACACCAATTACAGCACAGTTTGAACAGTACAATTTGCTTAAGTGTGGGAATTTTTGTTTTGTTTTGATATAATTAAAATCTATTGCACCTATAAAAAATGCAAATTGTAAGAATAAATACAAATGTACTGAACTTAAAAGTTAAATGCAACTAAACTGTACTTAGTGATTTTTATTTATTTTTTATTTTTATTTTTTTCATTTTTTGCGTACAACTAGAGGCAACCCACGTATTACGTATATCACTGAGAATCGCTGTTTTAGTTCATCATATTTGTCGTAATGAACTTGTATCTCCATCTGCAGCCACCATCTTTGCCTCAATGTTCCTGCGGTCGCCAACCAAGCAGGACCTTGCGGAGAAGAGGAAGGCACGGGAGTTCTTTCAGCACTTCTTAGGCCAGGCCTCACCCTAGACAGAGGACCACGTGTAAATAAAACACTAAAAGAAGAAAGCTATTGTCCTATATTTGAAATAAACTGTTAATAATTTTGCATATTTTTTGGAGTAGTCTTCAGACACATTAAAAAAGGTGTTGTATACAGTAAATATGAAAGACTATATGATATGTTTGCAATCTGTGGATTTTGTTTCTTGTTGAGCGTCTTTTTATTTAAAATATATATATTTTAATGTTTCTGATCGACAATATAATTGTTTTTTACATAAAAAGTTGTTGGAAAAGTACTGTTTCTTTTTATTCTTGGCACATTAAACCCTGTATATCTTATCTTGGTGTTATCGGTGACAAAACAAAATTAGTTTAGTATTAGTGTGATCTCTACTGTAAATGTTTTAATAAATTGCATATCTTGTGACGAACAAACATTTTTTTGATTAAAAAATAACATTTACATTTATTTATAATTTAAACATGACATGACAAGTTTTAATTTTCAGCATTTTTTTGTTTTTGTTTTTACATTTTTAAAATACTGGTTACACAATGTAAGACTGGTTAGCACAGCTGCCTCACAGTTCTGAGGACCCGGGTTCAAATCCGGCCTCACCTGTGTGGAGTTTGCATGTTTTCCCTGTGCCTGCATGGGTTTTCTCTGGGTACTCCGCTTTCCTCCCACAACCCCAAAGCGTGCATGGTAGGTTAATTGAAAACTCTACATTGCCCATAGGTGTGAATGTGAGTGTGAATGGCTGTTTGTCTATATGTGCCCTGCGATTGGCTGCCGACCAGTTCAGTGTGTACCCGTCTCTTGCAGTCAGCTGGGATAGGCTCCAGCCCACCTCTGACCCTCGTGAGTATGATGAGCAGTATGGAAAATGGATGGAGGGATGGAAAGCAGTAATACACATGACAGCAATGAACACTTCCCATAAAAGGCAAACGCAGGTTTAGGCAACAGAAGAAGCTCTCTTTAAGTGTGTCAAATGCTTCAAAGCAGTGAATCATTTTAGGCCAATTGTCTCAAAGTGATTAAAGCCTCAATTTCTACAGCCCTAGCTGAAAGGTACATCCAAGTTTTGGAGCAACATGTGCTGTCATCCAAGCAATGTCTTTTTCCAGGTACGTCCCTGCTTATTCCAGTAACACAATGCCAAGCTACATTCCGCACGAGTGACAACTTGTGTCGTTTCGTAGTAAAAGAATGTGATTAATACACTTGTCTCCCATGGAAAATGTGTGGTGCCTTATGAATTACAAAATACGACAATGGAGACCCCAGACTGTTGAGCAGCTGCTGCAGTTATATATCAAGCAAGGATGGGAAAGAATTCCACCTAAAAAGCTTTAACATTAGTGACCTCAGTTCCCAAAGCCTTATTGAGTGTTGCTAAAAGGAAAGGTGAGCAACACAGTGGCAAACGTCCCCGTCCCAGCTTTTTGGAACGTGTTGCAGGCATCAAATTCAAAATGGGTGAATATTTTTTAAAAAGTACATTTGATCAGTTTGAACCTTAAGTATCTTGTCTTTGTAGTTATTCAAATGAATATAGGTTGAAAATTATTTGCAAATAATTGTATTCTGGTTTTTATTTACGGTTTACACAACGCCGCAACTTCATTGGTGGGGTTTGTAAAATGTTTTGCACATCGAAGTCCAATAGTAGCTTATTGTTTAAAAACAAACAGTTCTTACAGATTTAATGAAAATATTTTGAACATAAAAGTTAAAAACAAATTAACTGTATTTTGGCAGTAATTCTTTCGCTTATCGCTGAGGTGTACCACAGTGTCTTTGAAAATCATTGAGTCAAGGCATTTAAAAAAATAATATTTGGTTCTCAGCTCAGTGGTTTAATTGTTTTTATTTATTACACTTGATGAAAAGGACTAATAACATTATAAGGGTAAAGGGACGTGTTTTCTAAGTAGGCCTATTTTGTTCTCTACATTTTTTGTAATGACACTTGATAAATGAAAAATAAACGACCTGAACAAAATTGAAAAAAAATGGTACTGTCAGTTTCGAAATGAATCAAAAACTGGATGCTTGAGTCCAGTTGTTAAAATTTCCCACAATGCACTAGGAATGCCTCTACGCGTGTGACGTTGTTTGGTAACATCGGGAGGGTATACGGTGCTAAACAGCCCAAATCACATGAACAACTGGGGATAACGAACCCCCCAAAATATCCTACACAGGTAAATGAAATACATTTTAATATCATGACCGAGCTTGTGTGTCGGGGTAAGCACACGTGTCGCGTTGTCACACTGAAACAATTGTCTCGCAAAGACTTTAGAGTTTTGAGGTCAGCTGTCGACATTAAAACGGTTAGTGGTTAGCTCCTGAGCTAAGTTAGCTGCTAGCCTGATAAAACGTTAGTTGACCGAGCTAAAACAAACCCGGGTAACTTTACGTGTCGGTGTTTCGTGTTAAATGCTTGTACGTCTAAAGGTTAAAGCGGTTGAACTTGACAGCGACGATACATATTTCTATTGGAAGTCCCTCTTCCATGTATGTGTAGCCACTCATTAGCATTGCATGTGAGACAGAGATCCTCAAGGTAGCTTTTGTCTGAACCCAAAAAAACAATATTGACAAAATAACCCAAGGGTGTGAATATTTTCAAAACTGTGTGTGTACGCAGTGCGCGTGATAAGCAAGTTTTTGTAACGGCGCAACGTTAGCTCGTCTTGTTGTGTACCCCCCCCCCCTCAAAAAAGAAAAAAAACATATATAGGAGGTTGTGAGGTCGTTTAAAATGTGAGTGGAAATGTTCTTTGAAGTATGCTTTATTACCTGTGCTGTGTCAGTGACGTGAAACATCCACTTTGTGTTTCCTGTCTGCGAAACTTCATAGTGGCGTTTCGTGCGTCATGGTAGGGAAAGTTCTAGATCTCTTTGAACTATTAGCCTGGCAGGCAATAGTGGGAAGTAACAAGGTCTTTTATCGTAGTTAGATTTCCCAGTTATCTATCCAGGTGTATCTCAATAAATTAGAATGCTGTAGGAGAGTTCATTGTGTTTCAGCATTGCAATATCAAAAGTGAAACTTAATAAGTTATACAGATTCATGCAACACAAGAAAATAATATTCACAAGGTCAATTACAATTCCATCTTTTTGACTATTTTGTTAGCTGTAAGCTAAAATAATCAAAATAATAAAATCATGAAATAATTTACTCTGTGTAGTGAATCTATGCGTGTTTTTAAAAATTACACAAATACATGAAGTTCTCTAATTCAAATTTATTAAGATGCACCTGTACATGACTAGAACATTTATTTTTGTCATATCTGGTGTGATGTCCCCTTTTAAATCCTGAATTTGGAGAAGGTAAGTTCTTGCTTGACATGAAATATTGCGTCTTCATGATATCGCGGTATTCCAATTACAGCTCTGAAATGTATTACTTTGTAATGTTCGGCTAAATAACAACAACAAAAATTCCTTTCAACACAATCTATTTTTTTAAAACAACCTATACAATATTTGGTACATTAGTAAACAGAAAAAGAAAATAAACAATGGATTTTTTTCTAATTACTGTGGTGCCTTGAAATACAAATGCCTTGATTTCCAGAAGACGAGTTGTCCCGTGACTGTTTTTTTTGCCTTGAGATATGAGCAAAGCACTTCACAACATCCAGAGACGAACAATTCACATTGGTTTCCTTGCAGTGGAAGGACGGTAACATTTGGTGGTGCTAATGCACCATTTAGCTGGTTTGCCAGCCGCCTATCAATATATGTGGAACTTCACGTGACCAAACTCTGAAAACTGGTTGATGACATGATGTTTTGAAGCCTAACTTGCTAAAATTTATTTTTCTTTATGGCTTGTGTCTTCAGACATAAATTAAAGCTGTGGCCCAGTTGGTAGAGCGGGTCGTCCACTGATTGAAGGGTCGGTGGTTTGAATCCTGGCTCTGACTATCCGCAGTCAAAGTGTCTCTGGGCAAGACACTGAACCCTAAATTGCCTGCAGGTCGGCGTTGTAAATGAGAAACTGTAATCAGTTACCTTTCCTCAACTCTTAACTTTATTGATAAAACACTTTAAATACAACCAGAACTGAAATCAAAGTGCTGTACGCTGTATATAATTTATTTATACAAATACGATATGATATATGTGAACACAAACAAAGCCTAAACATTGGATATTGCCATCTTTGGGGGCTCTTTGATGACATGTACTGTTCAACAAAAGGCACGGTAGATGTTTGAAGTTCATACGGGTGCTTTGTCCTGGACTTCTGTTATAAGGTTCTGCCACTTACCGTGAAGGAAGGAAGTGCTTTCACCTGTTTTGCCAAATGCTGAAGTTGGTTGTGCAAATATCGTAGAGACCCCACAGAAGAACAAGGAAGGACAATACATTAGGTAGTCGTTTTTTGTGCTCTGATTTTCTGTGTTTGCAGGTTATGTGGAGAGCAAATGTTGTTATTACTGTGTGATTTTATACTCTATAATACTGTTTTGTGCCACTTGTGAAAAAGACATTAAAAAAATTGGGGGTTATTTTGTGGGGAGGCTGCTATGGATTAATTGCATTTCCGTTCATTTCAATGGAGAAAGTTGTTTTTGCATGAGTGTTGTGAGAAGAGCCTGGTCATGGAATTAATTAAAGTTCTATCTAAGCTGTGGTTCTCAACTGTTATAACCCTGCGACCTACATTTTCCTTTTGTTGCAAAGTCTCCTCCCACGTTTATAGAACTTAAGAACCAGGCTTTAGACGATCAGGATTTTCAGCGAGTTTAAAAAAAAAAAAAAACGATAACCGATCACCAATCCGATCACAAGATGGAGCAATCTGCCTATTTAAATGACTTGTTCATTTACTGCATATACTTGTACTGTATCCTGAGTATCTTCAAAAACTATTCTCTTGTCAGGTCATATATTCTAATCAGTCAGGTCAAACCAACTTTACAACATGACAGAAATAATGGGTGCTAACTTACTGTAATTAAATTTCTTTATTGAAATTACATCACACACACCAAAACTTTAGAGCATGATTCGACAGAACGCCAGCATGTTTACGTACAACCGTTAGTGCTAGCACTAGCTTGCTAGGCTACATAACGTTTTGTTGCCTGCTTGCAAGCGGTATTGTAAAAGTATGAGAACATACCTCAAGCGATCCTTGAATGAATATCTTCTCCCGAGCACGGGTGACCACCACCGCCACACGTTTTTCCCCATTTTGTCCTTTTTTGACCAACACAATACATGCGCGATCCATTGTTGTTGTACTACGTCAAAGGACAGGCGGCACGGTGTATGACTGGTTAGCTCAGCTGCCTCACAGTTCTGAGGACCGGGGTCCAAATACCGGCCCTGTCTGTGTAGAGTTTGCATGTTCTCCCCGTGCCTGCTAGCTGGGACGCCTGCGACCCTAGTGAGGATAAGCAGTACAGAAAATGGATGCCTGGAGTCAGCTGGTAGTGTTGATGTTCAGCTCGCCAACTGCGTGTGTCTTTAACATTACTTTTTTATTTTCTCGTTTTTTGGGAGCTTAGGGTGTAACTATTGTTAGCTTGCTAACTGCACGCTGGAGTGGTAAGTGGGCCTTGTTATGGAAGGTATGCACAGCTAACTCGCAGAATAGCCAAACAAAAGCATCTCACTTTGTACTTATATAGTGGGGGAGGGAACTTACGCTCGAACACGAGGCTGTGTTTTAGCCCCACCCAAAATATCAGGAACATTCATACGGTGAAAAAGATGCTTCAGCTATATCGCAACAATTCAGCACTATATTGTTATGTCTTTGCATATGTTTTCAGCATTCAAACATTTAGTGTATTTAGAAACAAAAGACGGCTTTCTGTTTAGAGCCCCTTTAAACAATGTCTTTAAACAATGGATTATTAAAATAGTTGTTGATCAATTTGATTATCAATTAGTTGTCGATTCATCGATTAATTGTTGCATCTCTAGTTAAAATACAGGAGCTCATTGAAATCAATTGTGTGTTTCCTCAGATTGAACCATTGACAGGGTGAATAGTGCAAGTCCTCCTTGGCCAAAAGGAAGGAGCGGCACCAGGGACCATGTCTGAAAATGGCCCTCACACAGAGGCGCCGCTGTACTTCGAGGTAGAGGTGGACCCCTTGGAAGGGGGCGATGAGGACGACGAAGACAAGCTCCACTTCGACAAGGGTGAACATCTGATGGCGGAGTCCTCGTCGTCCGGCAGCCGCGTGTACGACCGCACCACAGTGCTCATTGAACGGGACCCCATCCGGCTGGACGAGGAAGGTGAGGAGGAGGGCCACTGCGGTGGTGACGAAGATGGCGTCACATTCCTAACCGAAGGGGAAGGCGACGAGGAGGATGGCTCGCTGGCCTTCATGGCTGACCCCGACGCCATGTCACAGGGCTACGTGCACCACACCATCTCCCCTGACCAGATCCAGTTCACCATCAATCCGGGCTCCACCCCTATGCCACGCAACATAGAGGGTGCTACCCTCACCCTGCACTCGGAGTGTCCGGAGACCAAGCAAACGGAGGTAAGCACACACAGACACACACATCCTTAAAACAAAATAGAATTTACAACGGTATGCCCATGGTTACAAGTTTAGGAGAAAAGCCAGCACAAATCCTCTTAATTCCTACTATGCTAGTTTTTTGTTTGCAGATATTGACAGGACTGACCTATTGGGAGCTGCATACACCTCTCACTGCATAAACACGTTGCCACATAGCTGTAGATGAGTCCAATCATAATCAGCTGGCAAGTCTTACTATAGCTAATCAGTGGAATTTTGCTTACCTGGAGTGTAAGCGGAGAAAAAACTTGACGTGGAGAAAAAACTTGACGTGCTAAAAAAAAAACTGTCTGCAATTTTGGAATCAGCATGCCAATTTTAGTTTTGATCAGCATAAAAATCTAACTCAACATAATTTTTTTTTCAAATTGTTCCCCACTGTAATTAACTTTAATCGTAATGTCTAATGTGCCTGTGGATGAAAAATCTAAGCTTGTGACCAAAATGCGAGCGATACATACCTCGCAAATGAATGGAGTCAACAAGACTTTTAAAATACCCCACTGTCGCTTTTATTCTCGTACATGTCCTCTCTTTAGCAACCCGCTTCTATCCAATCGCTCAATGTCCGGGGGTGCGTCGGCAACTCCTATTTTTATGCGATGGTCCAGTCCACTTAGGTTCGACTGCATCGCGCAGTGTGTGGCAGGCCTAAGTGGCAAACAATCTTTAAAAGCCAGAAAAAACTGTTGCATGAAACCAGGTTTAGATACACAGTATAAAATGACACACAAGCTTTTTTTTCTCCCTGTTTGGCGCTACATCCGTAAGTGCAACTTGAAACTCTACTATGCAAAGCAAAAGCCATTTATCAACAACACCCAGAAACGCCAGCGGCTTCTCTGAGCATGAGCTCATCTAAGATGGACTGATGCAAAGTGGAAAAGTTTTCTGTGGTCCAACGAGTCCACATTTCAAATTGTTTTTGGAAATTGTGGATGTCGTGTCCTCCGGGCCAAAGAGGAAAAGAACCATCCGGACTGTTATGGACGCTAAGTTCAAAAGCCAGCATCTGTGATGGTATGGGGCTGTGTTAGTGCCAATGGCATGGGTATCTTACACATCTGTGAAGGCACCATTAATGCTGAAAGGTACATACAGGTTTTGGAGAAACATATGGTGCCTTCCAAGCAACGTCTTTTTCACGGATGCCTCTGCTTATTTCCGCAAGACAATGCTTACCACATTCTGCACGTGTTACAACAGCGTGGCTTTGTAGTAAAAGAGTACAGGCATTAGACTGGCCTGCCTGCAGTCCATACCTGTCTCCCGTTGGAAAATGTGTGGCGCATTATGAAGCGTAAAATACAACAACGGAGACACCCCGGACTGTTGAACAGCTGAAGCTGTACATCAAGCAAGAATGGGAAAGAATTCCACCTACAAAGCTTCAACAATTAGTGTCCTCAGTTCCCAAACGTTTATGGAATGTTGTTAAAAGAAAAGGTGATGTAACACAGTGGTAAACATGACCTTTTCCCAGCTTTTTTGGAATCTTTTGCAGCCATACAATTCTAAGTTCATGATTATTTCCTAAAAACAACTAAGTTTATCAGTTTGAACATTAAATATCTTGTCTTTGTAGTGTATTCAATTAAATATAGGTTGAACATGATTTGCAAATCATTGTATTCTGTTTTTATTTGTTTAACACAACATCCCAACTTCATTGGAATTGGGGTTGTATATACAGTAAATGAGTAAAGTCATTTGAATAGTCACATTGCTCCATCTTGTGATCGGATCTTTTTTTTTTAAACTCGCTGATGAGTAATCGGCCCCAAAAATCCTGATTGTGTAAAGCCTATTATTTTTATTATAAAATATGATGGTAGGCTACACAAACCTTGCAGCACCTATTTTTTTTAAAATACATTTTTAAATAGTTTTATTTTTGTTTTTTGGGTCACTTTAGGAAAAGTCATCACATTTGAGGGTGCAAGAATATTTGGGGTATTGTTATTGCTGTCAAATGTCAAAATTTGCCAAGTTTTATTCAAGCGCCCCTTGCTGAAGTTGCAGTGTCTTTTTGACCAAGTGTTGCAAAAAGCCCCACAAAACTTAAGGGATTGGATTGATGGAGTGTTACTGCAAATGTCATAGAGTTGTGAGTCTCACCATTGCAGAAAAGTCCTCATAATGTTTGCTCATTAGATTCTTGTCAGTTTAGATCTACATTCCTGAGAAGTTCAATATCTGTTGACCTTAAGATGAGTGTATAAGTGAAGAGTCAGACTGGCTTTAAAACAGACATAAATGTGATGCAGGTCAGACATAAATGTGATGCAGGTGGGAGTAGTTATCCTTGCTGTCCTCGCTTGCCTCATGTGCTGAGTCTGTCTGATTCACTGAATCAGACAGACAGTCACCCCAATAAATGTGAATCAAATTCCTACCCCGTTCATGCACATTCTCACTTAAGACGACTTTATTCAAATCCACCATTCTGAAGACACTCCATTTTATGTGTATCTCAGGTGAAACGCTACCAGTGCATGTTTGAAGGCTGCACCCGGACGTACAGCACGGCGGGGAACCTGCGCACACACCAGAAGACCCATCGCGGCGAGTACACTTTCGTGTGCAACCAGCAAGGCTGCGGCAAGGCCTTCCTCACTTCATACAGCCTCAAGATCCACGTCCGTGTGCATACCAAGGAGAAGCCATTCGAGTGCGACGTGCAAGGCTGTGAGAAGGCCTTCAACACCCTGTACAGGTTAGCTCATTTGACATTGTCGCAATGATTGATCGCCGCTGGTTATGTCATTTACAAGCTCGGTGCTCACTTCGTCTGTGTGTTATGGTGGATCTCATGTCTCTTAATTGCAACATTCCTACCAGCGTTGAAACAATTAATCGAATAATTTGAAGCTGAAATTCAAAGTAAAATCTTTGCTGTGAAGCTTCTCCGAAATCATTTTCCCGCACAAACTGATGTTACTGCACACGCACACACTACTCCGTGTAGGAATACGTTGATAAAACAGCCAACTACACTCTCATTTGCTGACGCACACATCACTCAACAGGCCCAGCCTTTTTAGGACACACACATTAAAAGTCACAGAAGAGTCAGAATAGCCGCGAGAACCTTTTCATTGTAGATAATTATTAATATTCTAAATCTTTGGTTGGCGGCACGGTGGAGGACTGGTTAGCACATCTGCTTCACAGTTCTGCGGACCGGGGTTCAAATCCCGCCCCCGCCTGTGTGGGGTTTGCATGTTCTCCCTGTGGCTACGTGGGTTTTCTCCGGTTACTCCGGTTTCCTCCCACATCCTACAAACGTGGTAGGTTGATTGAATGCTCTAAATTGCCCGTAGGTGTGAATGCGAGTTATATGAGCCCTGCGACTGGCTGGCGACCAGTTCTGGGTGTATCCCGCCTCTCGCCCGAAGATGGGTGGGATAGGCTCCAGCACGCCCGCGACCCTAGTGAGGAGAAGCGGTATGGAAAATGGATGGATAAATCTTTGGTAAATATTAGTAGGCTAACTTTAATTGTCAGATAAATGCAACAGATTTCAAAAGCAGGACAAAGTGGTCCAAATTACATAAGAGGGGGCGAGCGGGAGGCTGTGAATATTTCTGCCTTGGGCACCCAAATGACTAGCTCGCTACATACGGCCTTGCTTCGAGCCAGTGCTGCCGCCGCTCAGCATGCAGCAAAAAAGCAATTCCAACTTGGTTGAGTTTTCAAACACTGCTTTGTTGAAGTTGGTTTACCATTGCACATACATCAACACAACCGGACCGTATAAAATAACTTTAACACTTCACAAAAGGGAACGCCTATATCAGATTATCTTCCCAAACTCTTTTTCAAAGAATCATTCGTGCTTTGAAAAAGCACGAATGATTCAGTAAATAAAACAATGAGCTGACAAAACCCGTGTATATCGGCGAAAATTAATCTGCACTGTACTTACCTCATGCATTTTCCTTCTGCAACAAAGTATTACAGCGATCGAGTTTAACAAAACAAGCCTACTCAAATAACCTCACTATTTTCACTTGTTATTGTCTTAAAAAAAAAAAAAAAAGTGTCTTTTAATATAGGCAACAAATAAACAGCAAAACACGTATTAGTTTAATAAAGCAATGTATTTGGCCTCCATTGCTGATGTCAGCAGGCTCACGCAGATTTGGTCCTAAATGTGGGTGGGCCAAAATCTGTCTGAAAATCAAATATGTTGTCACAAAACAAGCTTAAAAATTACTGCTGATTACTGCTGATACTGCGGATTTTTTTTTCTTCTGCAAACATCGTTTGTTAAAGTGACCTCCGATTGCAATGACGTGTGGTATATATGATCTCTTTCGACTTGAGTAACATAGCAATAAGATACACCTTTCGATAATCGTTTCCAGATTTATATATTTTTACAAATCGTAATTTCAACATAGGCCGCCATTGTTTTTTTGTCGCAGTGCATTCTGGTTAGTGACGTCAAATGAGGATGTGCCCGACGCCCGGAGTTCTTAGCAGTAGCCATAGTTGAGGCCCCTGGCGGCGATGAACGCTGTTCAGCCATTTCAGTTCGAGCCAGTGTGTGATCTGGGAAATGAGGAGAGTGAGGAAGACCCAAGAAATGAGGATGAAGATGGCAGGTGTGAAGAAATTCGAGTTGGTCATTTTCAGTGGTGTATTTGTAGCTACTACTTGCTACAAATTTTTAATTACATTTTTAAATTTAACTAGTTTAGCTTTCATTTTTGTAAATTCTTATCATAGTGCAAATAGTAAAAAAAATCTGAGTCTGTTTTATCTGGGCAGTATTTAATTACTGAAGTTACTTAATTACACTGGGTCATGGTTACACTGCAACATAAGTCTGTAATTAAGGTGTAATGTTCTCAATTGCATTTAGCAGCAAGCTTCAAACATTTGTCCCTACTCGCGCGGAGGATCGAGGACCAAGGAGGTTGTAAATAAAGAAATGAGATTTAGCCTGTGTCCTTGAAAACGCAAGCCTGTTTAAAGGGGACATATCAATGGAAAAGTTGGTAAAGATTGACGACGTCCCCCTTAATCTAAACCCCCAAATTGGGCACGGAAAAATTCAGAACCCCATTTAGGGAAAAAAGAAAACTTGAGAAGGGGACCAAAGATGGGATCCCCATTCCAGGATGACCATGCTGCAGTGGATGTCGCGTTGGCAATATTTATCACATAGTATGGTGCTGTATAATGTTTATTAAATTGTGTGCAGGCAAAATTGTGTGCAGGCAGCGTAGGTTCAGATACTACTCCGTGACGGTGTGAATATGTGTGTGTGAATGGTCATTGTCTCTATATTTTCCCTGAGATTGACATTCCACCTTTGCTGTGTTCTGTGTAAAAAGCAAAGACGGGTTATTGCCAGATGTTGTGGCACAGCTTTTTTCACAGCATCTCCGTGTAAAAGAGAACTTAATTCAATTTTCTTCGTAGGCTAAAAGCACACCAGAGACTCCACACCGGTAAAACATTCAACTGTGAATCCGAAGGATGCACAAAGTACTTTACCACTCTCAGTGACCTGAGGAAGCACATTCGCACGCACACTGGAGAGAAGCCGTTCCGGTGAGAATTCCCATTATAAACCAATTGAGAAAAAGGAAACATGATATTAACTCATGTAGTCATCATCTCCTCCCTCAGATTTCTGTCAAAATTAATCATCATGAAGAGAGATTTTATATTTATTAATACATTTACTAAAGGCCTCTTTATACTGCCGTGGTCGCGTGGCCGACAACGCCAGCATTGCATCATGTGACTGACGCATTGGCCCGCGCGGCCCCTCTGCGTAGTTTGACGCGCACACGGCAAAAATTGTTGCTGTGCGGAGAACGCCGCCAAGATCATCTCTCGTGATTGGTCCGTTTTTGTCACATGCTGTGATGACGTACTCAGCGTGCCCCATGGTTCTACATACCATCTACGCCACCGCCTTCTCGATCGATTTTGCAGCATAATTAAACGTATCATCTGGTCATCTAGGTCCATTTGTTCTAGCAGACACTGTTCCACAGTTGCCATTGTTGTTGCTTGGTTCCTTGTTACTGAAAGGAAAGTAAAAACGGCTACCGGAATTGGCCAAAAAAATGCAGAGGAAACTCCACCCTCTGGTGTCCTACCCAATGCCAGCTGTAGTGACACCCCCGACTTGGAGGTGAACTGCAGTACATTTCTAAAACTGTGCGCGTGGATTGCGCTCGAGTATAAACGCAAACTACGCACTGGACAGCCGGAGTGACGTCAGCGCGGTCGCCGTCTGCGCGAGTATAAAGAAGCCTTAAGAAGTTTACTTTGGGAAGGCAATACAGCTGACAGGAGGCCTTTTTATGACTGACTTAATTTTGTTCCATGTCTCACAAGGTGTGACCACGACGGCTGCGGCAAAGCTTTTGCAGCAAGTCATCACCTAAAAACCCATGTACGGACCCACACAGGTACATTGTGTGTTCATTGCAGTGGTTTACCTAAGCAGACTTATTTGGTAACTCAGTGTTTCCCAATCTTATTGGAGCTAAGGCACATATTTGATATTGGTAATATCTCATGGCACACCACCAAACAAAAATGTCCCAAAAAATAATGATAATCTCATCCTCTGTTTACTCACAAATAGGCTTCCAATGGGATCGAAAATGTCGGGTAAATTTCTACAAAGTTTCCAGTAAATTGCAATGAGGAATATAAGATGGGAAATTTGGAAATATTTCAAATTGGACACTTTCCATGGGAATTAACTGGGAATTGAGGGAAATTTCATGGTGTTACGGTATCATATTCATGAAGAAATGTAAAAATTTTATGATGTCATCAGCAGACATGCAAAATAGACAACTCTCCTTGCTCTCAATTCCCTGTTCAGAGCTATCCTTCAATTTTGTAAATTCCTGGTTTATTGCCATTACATAGCTGCCAAATGTTACAGAAAGTCCGTATTTTGGTACGGAAATCACTGAACCTTGACTCATTACGACCGATTGATTGACTGATTGTTCCAGATATTGGGAAAACAAAATCCGACATTATCGGCGCATCCACATTGAACAGCTGCTTGGTGCATGCTATTTTATTACACCCAAACCCCACATCCCACTGCTGCCAGGCCGCAGAGGGTAAAATACTCTTTGCGTCCGGTGTCAACGCTTTGTAAGTCGCTGATCATCGACTTCATGGTTGCGAATAAGCTACACTACTTCTCATGCTACTTACAAGTGCCACGAAGGGAGGACGAGGGGTGGATACACGAAGACTCTGTCAAAGCCATGCTAATTGCGAAGCTATTGTTACATGCAGTCGCAAAACATCGAAAATAAGTGATTTGGTGGTACTTGTCACATAGGTCTGACTTGAACTGCGTTTTTGTGGATAGTAACCAACTTTAAACAACAAAATAACAGGCCAATTGATACATAAAATAATACCCGTCCACACAGGATGCCGCATCTTAACCGGAAAGTAAAGTAATGAAAAAAACCCTGTAATTGTTTCTTGTTTCTTTTTTTTTTATCTGAGCAATACAACAGGCACTGTGCAGCTACCTGATTTTAGGACCCTAGCTACTGGCCGCATGCTATAAAAAAATTTGGTGTTGGCTCAAAGTTTAAAAATAAAGATGTATCTTTTCCCATGGATATTTTGAAGGTGTTTCAATTCAGCTAGTGTTGAGTATATGCCACAAGACTTTTCTAGCTAAGTAGAGAGAAATATACAAATGTCAGTGTAAATTGCTCCTTTATTTTAAGTTGAGCAAACACCTCTTGCTTTACAGTGTGGGGAGTGAGACGCGGTGCGGTGATGGTGTGCACAATTTCTACTGAGAGTCGGAATTTACAAAACTCGCGAAACGTAAGGCCAGAGTTGTGTGCTCCCAGCGCTTCTCAGCCTTACAAACGTACAACAAAACATGTAACTTTACAGGTAGTGTTTTACATGAGAAGCAGATAGCTCGTCGTGGCGAGCGGGCCGAACGTTCGCCATTCATAATAACGCGACTGCTCTCTATCTACAGAAAGGAGAGCGTGCACGTGGAGGAGATTGACTAAAGCAGTGAAAAATCACCATGTCTATATATAGTGAGACTGTGTTCAGGAAACATTAAAGCATGCACTCGCAAAAGTGTGACCACATGAGATATTTACTCGCACACACTGAATAAAGGATTGCATATGCGACCATCATGGTCGCAGTCTCGAGCCCTGACTTAGGCTTTAATACGCAATACGCTACTATATTTTAATGTTGGTCAATATGGTGGTACTTGGTTTAAAAGTATGAAAACTACTGATCTCATGGAGGAGCCTTTACCTGTTCTGCTTGTCACGATATGTAGCTGGCATAGATAAATTAACATAATTTATAGGATACAATATTTTTGAGACCATTATTGTGTGTGTAACAATTTCCCGTGGCTCATCTGATGATCTCTCACGGCAAAGGGTTGGGAATCACTGTGATGTGTATTATATTTATGCCCATGGCTTTATTTTAAAACCTACATAGAGAATAATCGAACAGAATGTTCTGTTCATGTGAAGCCACAGCATCGTTGGATTGAAATAAGCGTTTATCCTGTCCTTCAAGTCTGATTCTCTGTTTAAATCCTTTTACAGGTGAAAAGCCTTTCAACTGTCCAAGTGACGGCTGCGAGAAGACGTTCAGTAGCCAGTACAGTTTGAAGAGTCATATTCGGGGTCACGATAAGGGACAGCCATTCAGCGTCACCCTCACTCACCCCCTGTCCGAAGTGAGTCACGACATCACGGCTTCTCGGTCTGCGGGACACCCTGTGTTGTAATGCTGGCGTAGTGACTTCTTCTATTCAGGCTCAGGCGCTTTGTCTAACAGTTACATCTGGTTTCTGTGAGAAGTTAGACAAATTAGGTTCAATTCATCTTTTTTTTTTTTTTTTTTTTTTTAACAGGATGCAAATCATTCACTGTGCCTCAGTGACTTAAGTCTGATCTCGACTGACTCTGAGCTTCGAGAGCAACTACACAATGTAAGTCGAGCTCAACTGTATGGATTTAGAGTAACCTCAAACCATTGTTTGTCGGGACAGTCAATATCAATGAACATTACAACTTTGTGTTCGTGATGACTCAACATATACAGTACACTACACTACAGTACACTATATTGGACATTTGTTTCAGTAGAAGGAAATCACGTTCTTCTTTTTTGTATCTTTTTTTAAAAATATATTTTATATCTAACTCTGCAAAGAAATAAGAGACCATAGCAGAATTATCCCTTGACAACAAATCTTCATCAGAATCATCTTTATTTGCCAAGTATGTCAAAAACACACAAAGAATTGGTCTCCAGTAGCTGGAGCCGCTCTAGTACGACGACAGAGAATACTTTTGAGACATAAAAACACAGTCACCGAGCAATAAAAGATTACCAGTAATGTGGTGGAGGATTTATTATCAAACAACAGTGTTTACTCTTCTTAAATCATAATGACAACAAGACATTACACAAATGACCCTGATAAAAAGTTTACATACTCTTGAGATTTTGGACTGATAACATTCACACAAAGTGAATTAAGCAGTGATCAGATGAGCCCAGAGGAGCACGGAGGATAGCGCGGCATCCGTCATTTAGCATACTATAGCAGTGGTCTAGAATGTTGTTTTCCCTGGTAGGACAGTTGATATTTATTATTTAGGGATTCCTGGTTGGGTTTAGCTTTAACCCCAACAATAATAAGGGGTGAATCTGGGTGCTTTTTTTTTCAATTTTATTTACTTGTTCAGCGAGCGTTAGACACCCACGAAAGATGACGAGAGAGAGATGAACTCATGCGGCGAGTAGAATGACTTACAGTTCAAAAACAGTGACTCCAGTCCAGGCTGCAGTGTGTGCTGAGCTCTGTGACATTGGTACACCATATCTCACCACCTATTGTTTTTCCCAATAACTCCGTGATGCGGTCTGCCCGGTGTAGTTGGAAGCCTGGAAACATTACGGCGCCTTCAGCGACGCGTTCACAAAGGCATGTCTCCGTGAAGCACAGGGCAGCGGAAGGTCCGAAGTCTTTATTGGTCTTTGTGAGAAGATGAAGCTCATCCATTTTGTTGGGTAGGGAGCGTAGATTCGTAAGGTGAATTGACAGCAGCGGCATTCAGTATCCTCTCTTATGGAACTTGACCTGCACTCCAGCTCGCTTCCCCCTGCGTCGTCTTCACCTCCATGCGCCGTACACCGCGGCCGCCGCTCCAGAAAGTACCCCAGAGAAAAAACTGAACGGATTTGTGAAAGTTGGTGAAAGAAAGTCAAGGGTAGACTCCCTAATGTTTAACAATTCTTCCCATATGTAAGTGAGTCGTGTAAGGTCTCTGGAGACGAATAAAAAACACAAAAACATAGACAATACTAGAGAGCACGTAACTGATCATTGAGATGCATAGCAATTTAAGTCATTCATTTTATGAAAAATATGAAAAAATAATGTGTGTGTGTGTGTGTGTGTGTGTGTGTGTGTGTGTGTGTGTGTGCGCGCGCGTACATGACTATGGACATGTAGGTGTATGCCTGGAACATTTGTTCTGTTTGACCGTTTTGATTGTTTTATTTATTTTAAAAAAAAAATTTATATGTACCTCCATTTCACATACATGAAAAGTGCTATGTACTGTAAATGTTATGATTGGTTGATATGGAACACAAGATGAGATTGGCCGGTTTGTGGAAGGGAAACGTGCAGGACTCCCACTAATTACAGCAACTAATTAGCCTAATGTTAAATTATATTTTTAATAATTTGAAAAATTTATGCCTGTCCGTGTCACTGATGGTGAAGTGGTACATTCACCTGCGTTTCGTTCCCCCTCAGTGACGGTGTGAATGTGAGTGTGAATGGTTGCTCGTGTCTATACAGTACATATGTGAGTCTTCTTTCGCCGAAATTCACCGCTTTGAACTCAAAATAGGCCATTTATATTTCATAGGCCCGAAGTCAGCTGGGATAGGCTACAGCACCCCGCGACCCTGAACAGGATAAGCGGTGTTGCGAATGGATGGATACCTGTCCCTCGAAATATGTCTATATGTCACATTTCTGTGGGGCCAATTATGTATTACTCGTGCACTCACTGTAGTTGTCTCGCCATGCTGCACTATTTGCATATACTGGCCACTCATGCCAGAGTAGCATCTGCCTCATTTGCACACTGATTGAGGAGTATCTGTAACATTTGCACAACCAACATTGTCCCAGATGATCGCACTACTCGTCACTTTAAACCGCATACACTCCTTGAAGTCTCACCGCCCTTTCACAATGGTCATTGCACCGGACTATTGCAATATTAGTCATTCGAACTGCTCTAAGTGCTAGAGGACTCTGCATCTTTTTGCACAATTGTTTTTTGTCAATGTCTTTATGTCTCCAAAGTGTTCTGTAAATTGACTGTCTGTTGTACTAGAGCGGCTCCAACTACCGGAGACAAATTCCTTGTGTGTTTTGGACATACTTGGCAAATAAAGATTATTCTGATTCTGATTCTGATTCATTAAACCAGTCTGTGATTCAAAAAAAGGTTGGGGACCGCTATACTGCGCTGAAAAAATATCAATGATTAAATGACTTTGACTGAACTGTCATCACGTTATAGTTGACTACAAAAACATCTTCACCCTGTCAACCCACCCCAATTTTTTATTTTTTGTATTTATTTATTTATATTTATTTATTTATTTATTTTTAAATCTGGGCTTGGGAGTGGCAGTGGCTGGGTTTTGGAACACTGACTAGGAATGAAACCTGTGAAGTCTTCAGGTCACGGTAGCAATTGTTGTAGCTTCCAGATGGGGCAGAGAGGCAGTTTGAGGTTACGTTTGCTTTTCTGATGCTGATTTAGTACTGGTGCAAATGGGGTAACCACAGTTTCTTTCGATTTATAATTCACTGCAGGCACAGAATTTGGACCTGAACAATGTGACCCCGGTGAAAATCTTTGAGCTCATGTTCCAGAGTCCTGAAAATAGCGTTAGCCAAGATGAGGCCCAGCCTAGTGGTAAGGATATTTCCAAACCTCTTGTGTGTCGCATTTGTTTTATGTCTGCTGATCCACACTTGACGCCTCCTCAGAGAGTCTTGCTGACCACTTTGGCCTCGAGACTCCCACCCCGCCGACATTGACTGAAGCTTCAGCTCTGATTTCTTACTCTCTCACATCCACCTGCTCGTCCTCCTGCTCCCACACGGCCACTTTCATGGAGGCTCCTCCTTCATCTCAGGCCCTCGCCCCCGCCTCCGCTGCTGCCTCCTCCACTCAACCGCCCGCTTTCGTTCGCATGTCCGACAGGCCCGTTCAGACTTCTGTCCAAGCGTCGAACCATGTCGCCCCACAGCACTATGTGACACTGCCGTCGACATTCCTTCAACGGGACGCCGTGGCCCAGCCTGTTCCTCCGCCTCCACAAATCTCGGCACCTGCTCCGGTGGCTCCAGTGCCAGGCGCTACACCAGCCACATCTATTGTTGCGAGCCCCGCCTCGGATGCTATGACAACTGTAGCTCAACCTGTGCCTTTGGCCAGTAATACCGTATCTGGTTCTTGCCCCGCTACCATCACCATCGCACCAACTCAGAACCTACTGCAGCCCGGCCTCGTTATGTCCGACCAGAACCTTCAGTGGATCCTGAGCAGCGCCGCCAACAGCCAGCAGAATCCCGAACAAGCAGTGAGTTTAAAACATAGAGATAACTCATCCCTTTTATTCTTGTGTATCCATTCATCCATGTCCAATATTAAAATACAGAAAAATGTATCTATCCTTGTCGGGCAATTAGGGAGCAGAAAGCTGCAGTTATTTTCAAAGTTTACAACTTATGGGCAAAATGTACGGGATATATTTACATATAGCACTGGTATTTACTCAATACAAGTACTGACATTTAAACTGTATATTGCACTGAGTATTATACAATATTCCTTCACAGTCACAAGGTGGTCCAAAAGTGGAGAAGGTGTTCTTCACTACAGCCATACCAGTGGGTGGAAATGCTGGTAAGATTGTTTATTTTTTTAAAGCCTTCTGAAGTAGAAAATATAAATCAGGGATAGGCAACTTAAATGATGACTGGTCCCACAATTTTTCGAGGGGATTTGCAGTTTTTTGACAGCAGTAGTAGAATATAGGTAGGTTCTACTAAATTCGGCCATTTCTCAGAAACCACAGAAATGTTTTTTTGTTTTAAACAAAGTATGAAGCATATGGTGACTTTGACAAAAAATATATATATATTTTTTTGCTTTCATGACACCCCTAACATCTGAACAGTTGTTTTATTCCCTAAAACAGCAAAATCATCTCAGAATGGCTTTTGATAGCAAAATAATAATGTATTTACCAATACACAAGCGCTGTGAGTGATGCTTCTCATTGAATTTAAGAGCAGTTGCAGTCTGTTCTATCGCTATGTTTTTGTCAGTAAATTAAACTTGTGCTCTAAATTGTTTTTAGGGAGCTCAGTCCAACAGATTGGTCTGAGCCTGCCCGTCATCATCATCAAGCAGGAGGAGTCATGTCAGTGTCACTGTGCCTGCAAGGACATGACTAAAGACAAGAATGCTGCCTCTGCGGCCTCCACCGCAGCACAACAGCAACCACCAGACACGACTCCTCCTCCTCCGCAACTCCAAGAGCCTTCATGTCATCCCGCTACCGCCTCTTCTTCTCCGTGCTGCCTCCCCGAGTCTTCCTCCAAGGTGGGTGAAGTCAATCCCTCCTCAGCTCAGACGTTCCCCCAGTCGGCGTTGTCGTCCTCGCACGGGCTCGCCAATATGGACGTGTCAGACTTCCTCTCGCTGCAAAGCCCGGAGACTGCCGCCAACATCGAGGCCCTGCTGCTTGTCACTGATGACTTCAGCATGGCCACCGAAGGCAATCCTTAGACAAGTGTTTGTGTGTGAGACACACCTGCCTCTCTCCTTAAATAGCGTGCTTCGAACCTCCTGTACCTTCAGTGCATTCTCCTCTCTGTGGCATTGTGCGACATCCCTGCACAAACGTTTGAATCTCTTTGCAGTAGTTGAGTTCACTGTTAACAGATAGTAATGACAAATAATGCAGGGAAAATGCAGGTGTTTTTTTTTTTTTATTCTTTTTTTTTGGGGGGGTGGATAATACACTTTGAATTTTTATTTAAGTAAATGATGACATCCAGTCTAATTGTGCTGTCCAGACACTGAAATTGCGAGAGTTCCCATTTTCCTGGCTCGGAGCAAGTGTGTTGTACTGCACTCCCAAAAAATCCTGACACATGCTTGTAGCTGGTTTTAATGCACTGATCAAGAGTAGCTCCCAGCACAATCTTCACGGGTGGACACGCTTGTAAACAAGTCCAAAAGATGTGATTTTTTTGCAAATTTAGATTTGAGCCACCTTGTTAAAATAGCTACATCGCATCGCTTCCCTGTAACTTAACGCTAATTTAAAATTGTACATTATAATTTATTTAAACCTTTAATTTCCTATTGGCAATGCTGTCATGATAGATGAAGAGTCTTTTATTAATTTATTCTAAATGTATATTTTAGTTGATTTTTTTTTCTCTCTCTCTGTGTTAATGAATGACTTTCCTCTTTGGGAAGAAGATGCCAAGATAATGTCCTCACTGCAACCACAACTACTACTGTCTATCATTGTAGGGCTGTGACCCTCTCAGTGAGGCATCGGGTCATAACCGATCCCGGTTCCCTCCATTTGTTTGCACCCACCCCACCCCTGTGTTTTGCTGCACTCTTCCTTGTACCTACACACTAACCTTATTAAAATGTGCAGCTCACAATTTGTGTACGCAGTAGCTGCAACTGCATCATTTGAAACCAGAGGGTGGGAAACCTGCAGCCCGCCATGCAATTCCAATAACCATTTTCTAAATTGCTTGTTCTCATTTGGGTTGTGGATAAGCTGGAGCCTCTCCCAGCTGACTTTAGTGTAGAGTTGCGGTACACTCTGGACTCAACACCAGCCAATCGCAGGCAATTTTAATCAGCTCGCTTATACGCAGTCCCAAGACTTTATAGACTGCTCGCAAAACGTTAGTGATCAACACTCTACTTTTGGGTGAAACTTCTGGATTAAACTAAATTGCACTATAATCTTTAGAGGTGAATTTAGGCCCACCAGATACCAAGCGACCCAACTGAACTGGACAATCTCAAACAAATTACAGTTTGCTACTCCCCCTCGCACACATACGAATTTACTGCAACAGAAAAACAGCAACCCCTATTGTTCTTACAGGAAAGGTATTGAACTACAAACAATGATTCACGATTGTGAAGGAAAGTGTTTTGCCCTGTCCGCTCTAGCTATATTATAATACTAAGTAAAGAAATGGGTGAAAATATGTGGATATTTGAGAGGCTATTGGCAATTCATTCATTGACTACACATGTATTTCAGTGAGAGACTCACCACGCTTTGCTTTTTAACCAAGGGGTTATATGAAATTATAAATTTCACTGTTGTTGTAAAACACAGTATATTGTTGCTGTGAGACAGAATCCTCACATTTCCAAAATCACTAT
>NC_084528.1:14637359-14699859 GCF_024500275.1 Phycodurus eques | reverse complement strand
TGTCATTGGAGAGCGCTTACATTTTTTGCACCTGGAAATACATTTGATGTTAGCAAAAAGGTCTATAAAGGTTTAATACCTTTCTCTTCAGATGTTGCTGACATCCTGAGCTGCACAGTGAAGGCCTTGCAGGATGGCCATGTGGTTGCTGTGCCCACCGACACCATCTACGGCCTGGCGTGTCTGGCCCAGAACTCGGGCGCCGTCCGCAAGATCTACGACATTAAGGGGCGCAATGAGCAGAAGCCTCTGGCCATTTGTGTTGGAGAAATCCACGATATATACAGGTAAGAGCATATACAAGCGGAACCTGCAAAGTCCAACACCATCGAAGTGGTACAAACTAAAGGTGCAACGATACACAATCAGGGTTCGGTTCAGTTTGATACTTGAAGGTCACGGTTTGCTGTTTTTGCAATACAAAAATAATTTTTATTGCCTTTGTTTTCAATGTATTTTATTGAAATTACCAACAAAAATAATTAATTAAAAAAAATACCCATCGTCTGTGGTGCATTCTTAGTAACAGAGGAAATTTTACAAATAAATAGCTGCTTAAAAAACAAAAGTTATACCATAACTAGTCCAGCCTCCATGACAGCATTATTTATATTCCTGGTATTGTTAGTAGTCACAGCTATAGTTACAGGTACATCTCAATAAATTAGAATGGTGTCAGAAGCTTAATTTTATTATGTAGTTCAGTTCAAAAAGTGAAAGGGTGAATTTCCGAACGCACCCTCCCTTGGTCAGAATGAATGCGAGAGGAGCAGCGTGGTGGATCTGCACTCAAGAATAAGGCGTAATGCGGAGTAGCTTAGCATAGCTCCTCATTGTCACAGGTTGATACAGTAAATATAAAATGACATTTAGTGCGTACTGAACAGTGACCACTGTATAGAACGTTTCAATACAGATGCATGTATTGTTGCACCACTTGTAGTAGTACAAACTTATGCTTCAAAAGTTTAAACTACACAGTTGTCTATTTCTTAGAGAAGGCGAGATGAAGCTTCATGAAGGATTGTAACAATCACAAGCCGCTTGTAACAATCACAAACCGCTGTATCTTTACCACATACAATATGTGCTGCGTTGCATTTCTGCGTCTTTTTAGCTCTTGTGAATGACTATGTATTACAAAACAATGTTTGACTAATTAAGTAATACTAAGTAATTTCGCAACATAAAGTGTAAAATAGGCGGCACGGTGGCCGACTGGTTAGAGCGTCAGCCTCACAGTTCTGAGATGCGGGGTTCAATCCCCGTCCCCGCCTGTGTGGAGTTTGCATGTTCTCCCCGTGCCTGCGTGGGTTTTCTCCGGGCACGCCGGTTTCCTCCCACATCCCAAAAACATGCATTAATTGGAAACTCTAAATTGCCCGTAGGCATGATTGTGAGTGCGAATGGTTGTTTGTTTCTATGTGACCTGCGATTGGCTGGCAACCAGTTCAGAAAATGGATGGATGGATGAAAGTGTAAAATATGTTATTTTTGAAGGTATTCTGTGTGCTTAAAATGTTCATCATCACCGGTATGGCAGGTTGTATAATGTTTTTCTGTCACTTTGGGAAAATGGCATGGGCTGAAGAGGGCAGAGGATTTTGAAAGTGCTTATTTAGAAATAACAGTTTAACAGTTTATCATCATTTTTTTGTTAAGTGATTAATTCAAGACCAAGATTTTTAAATTGGGGTACAGTAATTTCTCCTCTCCCAGTGCGGTTTTATTTTACCTTGCTTTCTGTGAACACAATAAATACTTTCTCCATGAATAAAATAAGAAACCGTAGAAAATGCCGTTTTTGATAAACAAAGGTAATTGATAAGCCTCAATGATATTTCCTTATGCGGTGGGGTCCTGCTTGGGGTTCGAACTCAGGTGACCACCATACCTCAGGTTGAGAGGGAGTGCACCAACGGTTGGGCTGTTAGACCAGGGTGCTGGGTTAGCGGGCAGTAGCCTCTTTCCAAGGATTCCGAGGAGTGACTGATCGCTCGCTATCTACTGTCCAACCTATGTTCAAACAGCTGTCAACAGTCTCCAAACTCTATTAGCCTAAACAAATTGCACAGTCTTTATCCAAACTGAGCTGACCGCAACTCTATATAAAACACACACACACATTTTGAATGGAGCCTGCACGAGGGGTTTAGATTGCTGTCCAACCTCGCGGCAAACCCTGAAGCGCTTCCCGAATCGGTCACATGGTACAGCTTCGGACGTCATCACTTCTAGGTCCGCCCTTAAATGAAGCAAGCCTCGATACGCGCTTTGCGGAAACGCCCCCCCCCTCCATTACTCGACACATGCCGCGAAGACTCTGCACATCTCGTAACATCACTGCTATTTATCGCAAACTTAAAAAAATAAAAATAAATTGCCTAACGCAAACTTTAAAAAATAAATAAATAAATATTCAGCTCAATTTTTGGGGACATTTGGGGACACTATTATTGTGTTTAATCATTGCTGTTTTGGCAATGAGACTTTTTTTTGTAAGCCATCAAATAGGACTGAACAAGCTGATATTCATTTGCACTGACAAGGGGTTGGATTGCTGTTTGATTATTGATAGATTTTAGGTGTTATCTTGGCTTTCCATGCCTTTTTGCATCTCCCTTTCTCCATGTGTTCAATACGTTTTCACACAACTTATCTGATCTTATTTGTTGGACTTCCTTTGTACGTATAGATTACTTGGGTTGTTCCCACAGTCTGGTGAGTATTTCATGTCAATAGCACCTTTGGAAATATAATTAGTGAGAAAAACGGTGACGTGCTAAATACTTATTTCAGCGGCTGTATGTTTCGGTACCACTGTATTTGCTATTATAATGATAACTTTTATTAGTCCCATTGAGTCCCACAATGGATAAATTTACTATAAGCTGTACTAATTGGTCGAGCAGGTTGGTCTTGGGTTAAAAAAAATTCTGTTTTACCTCCATGTGTAGGTACTGTAAGGTGGAGGTGAAAGAGGAGCTCCTCAGTGACCTTCTGCCTGGCCCGGTCACGCTGGTGCTCGAACGGTCTGAAATACTTAACAAAGAGCTCAACCCATTCACGTCGGTTAGTCGTGCCGTTGAATCGACGTAATCAAAACTAAAAATGTATTTCAAAGTGTGAGCTTGTCAATGCTAATGTGTTGTAACACTTAGCTCGTAGGCATCCGTATTCCAGACTGCGGCTTCATGCGTCGTCTTTGTCAGATGTGTGGCGAGCCTCTGGCGCTGACCAGTGCCAATGTCAGCGCACAAAACAGCACTGTGGCCGTCCATGTAAGTATTAACATGGGAGGAATGCATAATACTAGTGCTGGGCAATAAATTCATTTTATTGATTTACAGTGAAAGCCCGTTATTCGCAAAGGATAGGGAACGAGCCCTGCTACAAATCAACACAATCCACAAATAGGAGGGGTTTGTAATTGATGCCACAAAATGGTGGCAAAGCACTTAAAACGGAGAATGGAGACTCGTTTGGATTGATTTACTTACTGAGGTCTGTAACAACACACAGAATACCAAACAAATACTAATAAATACTAAACAAAGTCTCAACACCACATCTAGCCTGTACACGGTCATGAACGCATGTTACATAAATGACTAAATTATTAAACACAAGCAAACCACATTCACATGAGGCTTATCAGTGCTATTAGCTAGCATCCTAGCCTAAATAACGCACTAGCATCTCATTATGTAGCTATTAATAACTCGTGTAGTCCACTTTGCTGTTACAATTTACCTGTGCAGTAGAACCTCAGCATACGAATTCTCAAACTGAAACATCCACAAATCGATGTAATGTTTCCCATTGAAATGAATGGAAATGTATTTAACTTTTTAGCACCATAGTAGTAGATATATTTATTAGTTTCACAGCTTTCAGGGGCAGTTTGAATGATTAAAATTGCACGAAGTAGCGAGGAGTTACGGTAATTTACAATACACATGCGCCGCGGTGTCACCAGTGATCCCCGTCGTTTTTAAAGTGTTAATCCATTCCAGCGGCAGAACGGTTATATTATTTATTTGGATCGTTGTGTGGTTAAAAAATAAATACTGTGCAATATAGAAGTAGGAGAAAACAATTTATGGTGATGAAATAACAGTGGGTTCGCTTGCAAATTACTGTGCTGTATCTTAGTCTTTCCGTGTATAGTAATGTTTATGTCCATTGTCGTTATTGCTAGCCGTAAATTGCCATCACCTCCCCCAATGTAGCGCAGCTTTTGTGTTGCATTGTGGGACGTGCCGGCCTTTTTATAAAAAAAAAAAAAAAAAAAAAAAAAAAAAACAAGGATAAAAAAAACACAGAGCCGATGATGTTTATGCGGCGCGAGAAAAAGCACAAAGTTCAGAGCCTTCCGTGGCCATGCATAGACTGTTCGTAAGCCGAAGCTAGTGTGTGACCCGAGGTAATAATTTTTTTTCCCCAACTTGTTCATAAACCGAATCGTTCGTAAACTGGCTCGTTCGTAAACTGTGGTTTATGAACTATATTCCCGAACATTTATTGAGTGTAAATGCCCTAAGGTGAGTTTAATGACTCGAAACTATTTGTTCGAAGTGCTAGTTCGCGTATTTGTTTGCCTATGTGTGATGTCACGTTAGTTTGTGCTACCGTGTTATCTAGGCTAGTATGCCAACTAATGCGATTGATGAGCCTCATGTAAAGGTTGTTTCTTTGTATTAAATAATTTAACTACTGAATACAATCATTTATGTAACATGGGTTCAATGGTTGTTTGTTTATATGTGCCCTGCGATTGGCTGGCGACCAGTTCATGGTGTACCCCGCCCTTTGGCCCAAAAGATAGCTGGAATAGGCTCCTGCATGCCCCCGACCCATGTGAGGATAAGCAGGATGGAAAGTGGATGGATGGGTTCAAGATGGTGTGCATGTGCCATGCATGGTGTTGATGGTTCTTGAGCCTCTCTTTTTTTTGACTGCTTTGCTGCCATCTTGAGGCATCTATACACAATTACAAACACCCTTTTGGGAGGGCGTCAATTATTCATAGATTTTTCACTGTTCTATTCCTGGCAGGGCTCTGTACCTAGCCCCCTAATGTTTATTTGTATTATTTATGTGCAATTTAATGCTCAGGGAAGACACTTTTTCAAAGCATGTTTGGTAATAGGAGAAATAAAACAAATCCCAGAAGGCTGTCTTGTATGCTAGAAATGTGCCATCTTCTCTTGGTTGTACTGTGCATTAGCAATTTTTACTAGTATGCCAGCCTTGGTTAGCAATTTGTTAGCAGCTGTTATCTTTTTTGTTTTTTAAATAAAAGTTTTAAATTCTGCTGTGATGGCAATATATGAGCCTCTGTTAGCTATGACATTTGCTCAGATTTAAGTGTTGATTTTTTATTCTTTGATTTGAAGGAATTTCAGGATCTTTGGCCCAAACTAGCCGTGGTGGTGGACGGAGGACCAATAGAAGACCAAAGTCGCCTTGGATCCACCGTGGTAGACCTATCAGCGCATGGCAGGTACCGCATCATCAGAGCCGGCTGGTAAGTTCCTCCTCTTCATTTTAACATGGGAAAACTGATTTTGGCACTTATTGTTCCAAATAAAATACTAGTCTATTGTGATCTAGTACTTTTTTACTTAATTTAATTCAACATGAATCTTAAAATATAGTATCAATATAAGTGAAATTGCCTTTGAATAAAAATGCATTTATGGAAACAAAAGTTTGTTTTTAAAAAAAAAACAACAACAAAAAAAAAAAACACTACCATTGGCAAATAAAAAGGGAACACTGGAGCCCCGCCTTAGTGACCATAGGGTTCTTGTTCACCTCTCTGACCAAGGCTTCCCCAGTTACTCAGCTTGGTCGCACGGCCAGATCTAGGATTTGTCCCAGTGGTTCCAAACTTCTTCCGTTTCCAACTAATTGAGACCACAGTGCTTTTCGGGACCTTCGATGCTGCTGAAATTCTTTTGTATTCTTCCCCAGATTTGTGCCTTGACACAATCCGGTCTCAGAGGTTTGCAGAGAATTCCTTAAACTTCATTGCTTGGTTTCTGGTGTGATATGCACTGCCAACTATGAGACCATATATAGACAGGCGTGTGCCATTCCACAGTAATCCTCCGCTATATGACGGTTGTTGCTTACTAACGTAGTTAACGTTAGTTGTTTAACTTATATTGCTCATTTATGGAATTCATGCATGTTCTTTCGATGAAATGCTATCAGTTATTTTTTTAAGCAAAACTCTAAATTTTTCTCAGACATTCATTTTTCACAAAAAAACTAAATTTTATAGGAAACGGTGTATATGGATTATTAAAAAAAGATGTTTTTACTTAGAAAAATAGTGTCAATTTAGTGGGCGATAGGCGGCACGGTGGTCGACTGGTTAGAGCGTCTGCCTCACAGTTCTGAGGAGCGGGGTTCAATCCCCGGTCCTGCCTGTGTGGAGTTTGCATGTTCTCCCTGTGCCTGCGTGGGTTTTCTCCGGGCACTCTGGTTTCCTCCCACATCCCAAAAACTTGCATTAATTGGGGACTCTAAATTGCCCGTAGGTGTGAATGTGAGTGCAAATGGTTGTTTGTTTGTATGTGCCCTGCGATTGGCTGGCAACCAGTTCAGGGTGTACCCCGCCTCCTGCCCGATAATAGCTGGGACAGGCTCCAGCACGCCTGCGGCCCGAGTGAGGAGAAGCGGCTCAGAAAATGGATGGATGGATAGTGGGCGATAATAAAAGAAACTGAACAATTGTAGTTCACAAATGTGTTTTGAAAAAAATATATCATCAAAGTTAATTAACATGTAAAATGCATGTTCACATGTTGTGTATAATCAATTAGAAGACATTTAAATTTTAAGGTTTAGCAGTTAAAATGGGGTATTGCAATTGTTACTCTTTTACAATTTCATTAAATAAAGGATAAATCAAATGTACAATAAGGCCCCCCCTCGAGCTGCGGGACTGTTATGTGAGACATTTACTTGTCAATCAAATCACGTTTTAACGATGTCACCGCAGTCCTGTGAGCTTTTTAGTTCCAGCCCTTAGCTCGCCAGCTGGCGAATGTAATATAATAAACCGTTAACTTTCCCTTAAGTCCCAGTTGTGTGCATCTACGGAGCAAACGCCGTTCCTCCAGCGGCTTGCTACGTCATGAGCGGCGTGACTGGTGTTACCTCAACAATGAGAATTTATCGAGTCCGGTAAAAAAATGTGTCCATTGTATGGAACGATAATTCACCCTACTCTGCCTCTGATTAGCTAGTACCAAGACAGGATTTGTACTTTTGATTCGCTGTGTGTGGAAGATCTTCAACAAACACACACACACATACATACAGTGTACGTAGGGCGGGTCTTGAACCATGCGTCTATAGATGCAGAATGAATATGCGTCATGCGTCCCTGCTAATACTTGTGTCTCAGAGGCGGGACGCACATCTATCGAGATCCCTGCTACTGTACTCTACTACTGCACTTCTGATAGGAAACAAGACCTTCACAGTACTTGTTTTCAAGCCTTAGAAAAATAAAATAAAAACAAGTCTTAATTGGGTTTTTAGTGCCTTTTCCTCAACGGTGGACGTGCTGGAAGGCAAATATGGACTCAAGTCAGAGAATCTGGGATGATTCCGAAGTCGAGACACTCGGACTGGAACGCACAACCAAGCTTTTTCTTGGGAGATTTATTACAACTTTTATTTTAAAGCCAGAAGAGAACATGGAGAATATATTCTGGACTTACTGGCTGTCATATTTTTATAATCGCATGTGTGTGTTTTATGTTTTTTCCATTATTTTAGTCAGTTATCATGGGATCACGTGGTACTTTACCATTTTGTGTCCAATCCAAACATTTCTGTCACTTATTGATACCACCAGTGTGAAAGATGATGTGAGGGATTTAGATTTTTATTATATAACCATAAAAAATAATCAAGGGGACCTTGATTGAATGGATTTATTCTGCATGCCTGCAAACAACCTGTTACTCATGTACAATAAAAGCTGATATTCATTTTAATGAATTTCTAATTTGTCACGTATCTGGATGCTTACTCTAGTTGGAAGTCAAATCAGGCATCAAGTTTTGACCGCACGTGCGCACACATACAGTGTTAAAACACAGTGTTAACAAAATTCCCCTCTGGAAGAGCCTTTACGTAGCAACTGGGAATTTTTTTTTTTTGTTTTTTTTAAATATACAGGTTTTTTGGGGGGCGGGGGGGTCATAAAACCAGTCCACAAGGACTAAACACTTGTCTGTCCTGCAACAAAAAACCTGCTTTTCCTTAGACCTGAAAAAGATTTTGTGAGCAACGAAGCGAGTAGGATGATTATTTCATTAGAATTGTTATATTGTATATACAGGTATCAGTTACAAGGCTGTAATAGTTCTAATGACATTTCCAGATGTTATGTTCTCACGACAATTGAGTAGGACTACGTACGAAAAATTTGCAGTGAGTAGAAAACGTGATACTGTTTGATATCTGGTGGTCAGTTAGTGGGCAGGATACAGCCCTAAAAAGTCTTGCAATGAACAAAATAGTACCGTCTCTATTAGTAACGCCAAACGGGAAGTAGCCCACGACAAGCAATCGGATCCGACAATTCCCCCCCCGGGCCGACATTTGTTGATGCTTTTAATACGAGGCCAACAAGCACAAATCTCGCAGTGTTTGATGAGTGAAGAAACCAGGGGGGAAAGAAAATATATAAAATAATAAAAATTAAAAAGAAAAAGTAAATATTAAACAAAAAGGAAAACTAACACATAAAACTAAAAACATTTACAAAATAAAACAGAAAATAATAATAAAAAGCAAATAAAAATAAAATGTATAAAATGCAAAACTAAATTTGTAAAAAACTAAAGATATGGATAAAATTAATAAAATAAAAAGTAAAAAAAACTATATAAAACTACTAATACTAAAAGAAAATAAATACAACTAGTACAAACAAACTAAAATGTAAACTAAAAATAAACCAAATTAAATATTAAAACTGATATAATATAATCAAAAGAAAAAATTATATAAAACTAATGGAAACTAAACTAATAAAATGGAAAAAAATGCAAAAAAAGTTACAAAAAACACTTTTTTTTAAAACAAAAAAAAGGATTAAAAACAAAGAAAAAACCTAAATATATATATTTTTTTAAATCAAGAAGGAAAAAAAACATACAATGTGCAAGCGACTTAACTTACTAGAGCTTAAACGTTTCGTATGATTTTCTACTAAAAAGGTTCAGGTCTCTCCACTCACGTCCCTTTTAACCCATTCGTTAAACTGCGTGGCGTTGGAATCCTCACATGAGCCACTGCTCTTTCTCCTTGTTGAACTTCTCGGCCCAGTGTCTAGTCAGCTCCAGGTAGTGCTGGGGCCCGTGCGGCCGGTAGTCCAAGTAGACCCTGGTGGCCGTCTTCTTAGGGACGGCCCTCTCGATCTGCGTGCCCTCGTGCCACTCGTTGAACGACGTAATGGCAAGTACCTCCGGCCGCACGTCCAACGCCGCCTGCAGGGCCGTCTCGTAGTAGCGGCCATTGACGCGGTTGCGGGTGCTGTGGCTGTTCCAAGGCCGCACGCTGGTGTCTACATAGCCCGGCCCTACGCTGGGAACGAACAGGAGGTCATTGTCGTCGCAGAAAGCCTTGAGCACCTTCCAGTTCTGGTGCGACGAGCCGAAGGAGAAGCCGTTGGACGCGAAGTACGTGTACATGCCGTCGAAGCCGCCAGACACGATATCCTGCTTGTGGCGCTCCTCCACGATCAGTGCGACGAAGATGCCGTCGTAAGCCGAGCCGCGCAGGCTGCGGGTGCTTCCCGGCGCCAGCAGCTGGGACCAGGACTCGGCAGGCGTCAGGTACGAGTCGTAGATGTAGAACAGAGGGAGGCTCTTCCCGGTGCTCGACGTGAACTTGTAGAAGGCGGCATGGTCACTGTACCTTTGGTCAAAGTGATAAGCACACTGAAAATCACTTCCTGGATTAAAATGAGCCACTGAGACTCCATTTTTGTTATTTCGTTAGCCTAACAGTATAATTGCCTGTCATTTTTAACGTAGTGATAGAATAGTAATAAAAAATACCAATGTGCTTCCTAAAAAAAAAAAATTATTAATCAGTGGATTTTTTTTGTTTTGATTTTTCCCAAAAACATTCGATATTGATGGACAATTTTCTATTAGGCAAGAACAGGGATGTCACACTTTTTTGTCTCGTGCCGCACTGTAGTTATGATTTCCCTCAGATGGGTGTATGATCCATTAAAACTGGAGGACCGGCAGGGCAGAGAAGGCGTTGACCGGACCGAAGACCAGCACAGATGTGCCGGTGTCTGCCTCATCATGCCTTGTGCCAGCCCCCCAGGGGACCCCGAATGAGATGTGAATGTGGCCAATGTGCCAAATATGTACAGTGTGAGTAATACAAATGTGCTAATTGTGTGACGTAAGAGGCTAGACTCCTGTGGGACCAGCCCGGCCCGACCGGCTGGAAGACCACAGAGAAAAGAGGGCAGCCCACCCCCCACCCTACAGCTAATCCTGAACAGATTTATTGATTTTGTGTGTGTGCGCGTGATAGAGAGTGAAATTAAAGTTACAGCATGGCACGTATCCCCAAAAAGCATGTTGTACAGTTACTTATGACCGTAAAATAAGGTTCGAGTTGCTCGATGAACTGCCAAAACAACAATAGAAACATCTGCAATTTACTGCAAGGTGTTTTCTCAATTAAGAAGTGGGCTGAAATATCTACATTTGGGCTGTCACAATTTAAGACTACGTAGCATGACAACGCTGTTGTTTTTGGAGTCTGTAAAGTAAACATTCGCGTGGCTGTTTTTTTTCTTCCAAAATGAGTCATTTTGATTGGCCCGCAAAGGCTTTGTGTGGGGGTCATGTGACTGCCTTCTGCTGTCTGATTGGTGTATTGTAGTCAAATGACAAGTGATCACAGTGGCCCTCTGCGGAAGATGAAGCCTAAAAATAGATCGTGCACGCAATAATGGATAAATAAAGGTAGCGAGCGGCATGTCGATCATTCTAACGGAGTAAAAGTATTGAATCTTAGCATAAATACTCGTGTAAAAACTATGGCGTATTTAAACTACTCTGACAAGTACAATTTATCCAAAATGTTACTTGAGTAAATGTAGCGCATTACTACCCACCTCTGGGTGTACTGTAATTACAGTGACTCAACTGAAATTAAAAATGACCAGCACAGGGACCTGTTTGGACATGCTCAGAAGATTAGTACCCTGAGGTTACGATCAATTATAACGCTTAAAACGACACACGTTCAGGGAGATTGTGCAAATGGGAGTGAATATGTTCCTTGATTCTTTTGTAATACAATATATAATTGTAAAAAAATTATTACTATGAAAATTATTTGCATCACAATGCTTTAGTTAAAACACTGTTCAATCACACTGATAATATGGAATTTATTTTGTTATGTAATATGACGAGATAAGAAAAATATTTTTAATATAGTCAGCCAGTCAGTCATTTCACCATCGTTCACCATGTGTTTTTGTGGTTTTTGTTTACACATTAAGGAAGACAGTCCTGTTTTTGTTTTAATTCCTCATTAAAAACAAAACACCATTCAAGCAATACATTTTTCCCCATGTTTTTGAGATTGTAGGATGAAAGCTGCAGCTGGCTACTAGTGTGGACTGAATGGATGACAACACTGGGGGAATTAAATGCCAGTATTTTGAGGGTATTAGCCTAAAAGAGAATTTAAAAAAATAACTATGAAATAGTTCATTTTGGGACCTGTGAACTTAGTTCAACATTTTTAATTATGAACTGAACTAGTTAATTTTTTGGACTAGTGAATTGAACTTTGAACTTGTTAGCGTAGAAAATGAACTTTCCGAACACTGATCCTGTATTATTTCACATTGAAATATATATTATAGGTTTGAAAAAAAAAATCTGTAATTTTTTTTTTCCAATATTGTGCAGCCCTTGCACCAGTAAAATTTAACTCAACATTGTTTTAACTCTTCACTGAATTAATTGTTTGATAGATAAAATACAAATATGACAAAAACAGATGTTTAAATTTATGCTTCAATATGATGAACATGACACCTTTCCATTAACTTACCCTCAATATTTAAGATTCTGCAGTTTAACTTACCATGTAAATTCACTGGAACATTTTCCACCCCTTAGAACTCTAGTTAGGATTATGAGGGAGTCTTTGGAAAAATAATTCTCCCCTGTACGGGATCCCTGGCCCCAAAAAGTTTGAGAAGCCAGGTCCAAAACCCTTCTGGCTAATGGAGGATTTACAGTGAAGTGTAAATCCAGCACACTTATTTTTAACACTACAATAGCCTTTATATAACCAGAAGCTCCTTCTAAAAGGATGCCAGTTTTGCAACTCATCTACAGCCCTTAAACTATGCACGATGTCGCCTACTTGAGTTCAGTTGGTAATGGTAAGTGTAAAAGTGCCTTACCTGTCAATGATGTACTTGACGTTGTCAAGCACACTCTGTTCATTCCGTCCTCTGTATGGTTGGATGTGAAATGCGACCTGCACAAAGAGTCATACAGACACAATTTGTTGATTTGCGTCATATTCAGAATTATTCACGTTTTGATGTACAATATTGCGTGAACCTGAACATAGCAATGTTGTAGTTCCTTCAGGTTTTTTTTTTTTTAGCCGATGGAAAAAGATCAGCAGTTTAGCAAGGGATCCAAAATGACACATACGCACAAGGTTCATAAGTTGAATATTTAAAGGGATGGAAACACTTATTAAATAAATAATGATCAACCTGAAACATTTTTTTCTAGGGGGAAAAACATGAAGGAAAAATGTCTCGAGGAGTTCAGAACATCAGTAGCGAAATGCAATTGTAATATAAGGTAAAATTACTGTGTATTATTTTTTGTAATATTTAAAGTGGTTATAAAAAAAATTTAAACAGTTTTGCATCAATTGTTCTTTCATCCGGTATATTATCAAGAGTCCAGAAACATTTGTTACATTAATTTAGCCCACCCCCCAACATAAAATTTATTTAATACAATAAATTTCACTTCATTCAATTTCATTCATTCATTCATCTATCTGAGTAATTTGTTAATTGGTTTACAGTCATTGAAAAAAATATTAGACCACCCTTGTTTCTTCAGTATTTTAATGCCGGGTACTACTAAAGGTATATTACCTGAAAAATCCAATGAACATGATAAAATGTAGCTGATTCCATAATACTTTGTCCTATTTGACATGCTTAAGCTTTATCTTATGTCCATTGATTTTGGTTCCTATCAAGAAAACCATGGTTATGACCTATTTTGTTGTCGTCATTGTATTTGTTCAAACAAATGTACTGTATCTGTAGTTGTTCCAGGCATTAAACTGAAGAAACAAGGGTGGTCTAGTAATTTTTTCCATAACTGTAAATAACTTTTGTAAATAATAAAATGAATGACATTTTATTAGAATTGTTAATTCGATTCAATAATTGGTTAATCAGGATTAAATTAATTGTAAATATCATTAAAAATAAGTGATTTGTTTTACTTGTAAAACTACGTAAACATAAAAAAAATCAAACCGTTTTTATTTTATTCAATAAATGTTATTAAAATAATGTTTTTTAGGTTTTTCATACACAGTTTAAGTTTTTATTTTTGTATTTTTTTTAACCTCATCTACGAATGACTAGACCCATCTGTCCATCTTAAAAATCAGAAACTCGAGTCACAGAGAGAGGAGTAATACATGCAGATGCAAATGGAATGGCAGATGCTTTTTAAATCAAATTGTAATGAATATAGCAGTGCTTCTCAAACTTTCTACACAGCACCACCTTAAAAACAAATACTTGGCTCTGTAAATACCACCATAATGACCAACATTAGAATAGACAGCATATGTTAAATAGTGTAACATTACGCAGGGTTTGATCATTAACACTGCGCTTAACACATTCAGTGCCACTGACTGCTTTAGAAGTCAAATATCCATGTGAACTGGGAGGGCTGGCACTGAATGAGTTAAATCTAGGGAAAACTAATTGTACTTAAATAAAAATTATTGCACATAAAACTTAAATACAAATCTACCTAAAATGATGTTGAAAACCCGTTTTTAAAAGATTAAATGTCAAACTATTTAACTTGAAAGTTAAATAGAACTATACTGTACTTGGTCAGTGATGCTTGCTGTACGTACAGTATTTACACATAGTTGTAACATGTTACTCCCAACAAAGACTATAGCACCTCAGTGTATTGGGAGTGTTCAGCTGACACGTCCTATTTACCATGCAGAACATTTCCATCCCTTGTAGGATTGGGAATTGTCTCGGGAGGAAATACTGACTCTCGGGACCCGGAATGCAAAATTCCCACTTGGTCCGCCTCTAATCCCACTTTGCCCTCACTTGGGGCTTGATTTACTAAGATTCCAAATAGCGGGCACTTAATTGCATGTTCACTCACGCTAACAGATTTGCACACACAAAACTTTAGTAAATCAGAGCCTTGATTGGAACTATTTTGGCTCCCCTTCAAGCCTTGGGTCAAAGCAGCAAACAATGCAGAGATCTGCACCACAACGCATGAGCAGCGTGTGTGTGGGTGCTGCTCAAATAGTGTTCAGTTTATATAAGGATTTATATAAAAAAAAAAATTAAAAAGGTGCATTGCTTGCTTTTTTAGCATGAGCACAACTGGGCTCGCTGTGTGGTTGATAGACGAAGAATCAGATGTTAGGAAATGGTTTAAATTTCAGCAATATTTTGGAAATATATTTTTCAGGTGCCCGAGTGCCTGTAACAAGATACAGTAAATATATGATATATGACAAATAAAATGTCCCATAAAAAGTGGACTGTTGATCGTTGAGCTGGACGAATCACTTTATATGAATTGTATATTAACTGTTTTTCTTGAAAACATTACAAAATATGATAAAATGCAAAAAGGTTAGTCCCTAAAATATCCTCCAATTCATCAGTTGGTCACGGAATGAATGAAACTCAAGGTACCTATATGGAAAGTGAATGTAATAAAGTCTACACACCCCTGTTTAATTGACAGGTTTGTGTGATAAGAAAGAATGACACCCAGATAAATCATTTAAAAAGTTTGTGACCTATAACCTTTACAACTTAAGGGGGAGTAAAAAATAACTGAGATAATATAGTTCCACAAATATGAAAACCCTCTTATAAGTGGTGATGTGACTGTGTTCAGAATTAACAAATCACATTTAAACTCATGTTAAATGGAAGTCACTGCACACCTGCCACTATTTATAGTGCCTCTGATTAACCTCAGATAAAGTACAGCTTTTCTAGTAGGCTTTTCCTGACATTTTTGCAGTTTCATTTTACAGCAAAAACCATGGCCCGTGGAGAGCTTCCACAATATCAACATCAGAGAACTTTTTGACAATAATTCCAAAAGCTATGTTTGACACAACTCAAACAAATGTGCATCACCCCCCAAAAACACAACAAAACAAACAAACAAAAGAACACCATGCCTACAATGAAGCATGATGATGGCAGCATCATCCTTTGGGGCTGGTTTTCTCCGACTGGAACTGTGGCCTAAGTCAAGGTGAAGGGAATTAGGAAACAGTTTGAAATAGCAGTCAGTGTTAGTATAAAACATTAAGGCTTTTGCTAAAAAAGCAACAACAAATGTCAGGAAAATCCTACCCGAGTAGCAGAACTTTATTTGGGGTTAATCTTTAAATGGTGGCAGATTTGTGGTCCCTCCAATTTAACGTGACTTTGAATGTGATTGGTTAATTCTGAACATAGCCACTCTCCATTTATAAGAGGGTGTCTACACATGTACGACCACATTATCTAATTTTTTTTTTTTATTGCCCCTTGAGTTGTTACGGTTATCGTGACATTAATAGTTGAAAAAGGTTTTGTATTGATTTATCATGGTCTCATTTTGTTATATCACAAAAACCTGGCAATTGAACAGGGGTGTGTAGACTTTTCATCCCCACTGTATAACCCTTATGGCATCACTAAAACAGCAAATCAAATGGCGGAACAAGACTTTTGTACAGTAAGGTATGTATTGAGAGAAAATAAGTCACATCCGCTGTGCTTGTCAACCGGTTGATTGTCTTTACGTGTAGAGAAAACGCGATCTCTGCATTATTAACAAACCGAGTTTTGCCCCTCGTCTTTTGTCAATCACAGAAAGCAAGAGAGCTTCTCGAAGCTTTTAAGACACACATCAACTCTCAAACACACTAGTTTCATAGACCAGTTCAAAAAAGATGTGACGTGAGTTTATTCACATAATCAAGCGCTCCTTTTTGTCCTTTTTAAATTTTCATAAGCTTTCAATATGACGACAGCACTCCTACATGTTTACACCACTTATTTTCCGACCTAATTGGCAATTGGTCCGCCATCGCTCAGCTCCTTCATCCAGTCCCTAAGGTGACTGACTGCAGCAGCAGCAGTTCTTTGACCCATGTCCTTCCCCAAGTCCTGGAAATGTCACTACCACCGCAAACCCCAGAGATGCCCACGCAGATTTGCATTCACAGCAATTCTTTAAAAACCGCCAATTCACGCCCCAAGAAAAAAAAAAAAAAAGTTCTAGCTTTACTGTATATATAGTATGGAGCAGGGGCAGAGCCGCAAATGTCCTTGTTCAAGAAAACAAGCAAGCAAAATAAAAACTCCCTCAAAAAGATCTGAAATTTAGTGTAGGTCAGCCATCTGCCTTCCTATTTTGTCCTTTTCTGTCGTTGCATTCTGTCCTCTGTCCTCCTGTTCCGTCCTATCTCGCCCCATCCTCCCCTGTCTTTCTCCGTCCTGTCCCCTCCTGTACAGTCTTGGCCTGTCCCACCCTGTTTTGTCCTGTCTCATCTCTCCCTGGCCTATCCTCTCCCATCCTGTCTTGTCCTGTCCCATCGTGTCCTGTCGGCACTGTAGGTACGCAACTCCGTTGTAAACCAAGGACCCTCTGTCTGACCTTTCCATACCTGCATCTTGATTATTGGTTACTGTGTGAAGCTGCTACGATGTTTTATAGTCATCAGATACAAACATGCAAATTTCATTGGGTCATTTTACCTCGAAAAATGTCAAAGGACAAGTGAAGCCAGCCTCTCTAGAATGTGAGGGTTTATTTTCTACTTACCTTGAGATTGTGTCGATATGCAGCATCCAATATGGCTGGTACAAAGTCTTCAGTGGGTTCCCCGTTGTCATCAGCCATGCCGGGAGGATACCAGGACAGCACCAGAACCCCTTCAGACACATGGACACAAACGCTTATGAGTGACACCATTCTAATAGACCAGTGATTCTCAAATCAAAACTCGTAGTATGTGGGCTCTTTCTAGTGTTACGCAAAAGAATAACTGCCTCAGTACAATTTAGTTGTATTTAACTGCAAAGTTTGATACATTATCAGTACATTTTTAAGACATGTTTTTAAACATTTACTTAGGTAATTTTTTACAATTTTACTTTAAAGTGCAGTACATTTGAGCGGCATCATTACTAATACAATTTTATTCTTGTGACATTATGACCCATAGATTGATAATACAGATATATACAAGCATATACACGTAAATAAACAACTTTATTCTCGTATGAAGGCACGGTGGACGACTAGTTAGCACAATTGCCTCACAGTTCTGAGGACCGGGGTTCAATCCCCGGCCCCGCCTGTGTGGAGTTTCCGGTGTCCTCCCACATCCCAAAAACATGCGTGGTAGGTTGATCGAAGACTCTAAATTGCCCGTAGGTGTGAATGTGAGTGCGAATGGTTGTTTGTTTCTATGTGTACTGCGATTGTCTGGCGACCGGTTCAGGGTGTACCCTGCCTCTCGCTCGAAGATAGCTGGGATAGGCTGCGGCAGCCCGGGACCCTCGTGAGGATAAGCGGTAAAGAAAATGGATGGATGGATTCTCGTATGATGACTTAAATCCCAGCACTGTGATTCTTAAAGTATGGTATGGAGGCTTCCTCAAGTGGTATAAGGAAGAATCACGGAAATAAAAATACAAATAAAGTAAAATACATTTAAAACGTGAAATACAATCAAACGTATTAGACTGAATAAACTGATCTTATCAACCGATGCCAAGAAAATGAAGGGAGCTACAAATTAAAGTTCAGTTTCAGTTCAAATGTATTTGCATTTTAACTTTAAAATCATTATTTTTTTTCTATTTTAGTACAACTTTTAATTTACGTATGTGCAATAATTAATGAATGAATAATGTCCTGAGTTGGAAGTTGTTGACATTTGCGTCAGTTGGTCATCTAAAATGTCTTTTAACTTAAGAGCACCTACCATGATGTACGGTAGTCATTGTAACTCCCTCAGGTCAACTTGATGTATTCAGCATATTTTATTTACAGGCCTTTTTGATATCACTCATGTGGATACGTGTAACTATTTTGACGCATTTCTGTCTCTGGTGTCTTAAACAGATTGTGTTGCGTCCAATCTCTCTGCACTTTTTCATCGCACGGACAGCTGGTGAGAGGTTGTCTTAATGTGGCGGTGTACCGTAACCTCCCCTAGGTACAAACGTTTTGAGCTGTATCAAGTGCAAGAACACTAACTGCATGGGCTGTTACTGGACACCGAGGATTCTGGTGTCTCTCGGGTTAACTATATTGCATTAAACTGCCCTATGGGACATAACATTAGGTACAACGCAGTCCAAAATGCTGTTACAAAGTAAAGAATGCTCAGTTTTGAGGTACAGTCAACCTATTTGTGGGATAGGGGTCGAGCCCTGCCACCAGATGGCGTCAAAGCAATATTTTTATATTAGACATGGCTTTGGCTTGAGCACATAAACGGCAAATGGTTTTTCAACAAAACACAGAGAATAGCCCAAAAAAAAACCAACAACATCTGAATAGCCAGTTGATTTTGTGCATCGTGTTGCCAGCGAAAATCTTTCTTCAGGCAATCCACCACTGGATGGTGGTAAAGAACTTCACAACATCTGACCACCATCAGTTCACATGATGACCTCGCAGTGAAAGTACAGGTAATGGCTGTGTTTTGTGATAGCATTATGTTTTTTTTCATTTCAGTTTTTTGCAAAATTTCTTTTTTTCTAGCTATATAACTGTTTTTGTACAGTACAATACTGTACAGTACTATTTTTCTTGTCAAAAACCACATTTCCCAAAATGGTGTTTTGGAGAGGTGCCTGGCACGTCCATCTGAGATACGAGTGATTTGAGTTACAAGCATCTTATCCCTCGGAACGAATTAAACTTGGAAGTCAAGGTACCACTGTATAAATAGAAAGTACAGCAGATGCAAAAACAAATATGATTCATAATGACTCCAAAACACTGAACTAGTGTATGGAGCTGTCCGTGGTGCTGGATTAATGGTTAGGCTCACAGTAAGATTTTTTTTAGATTTGCAGAAGTGTACACCTCAACTAATTGTAGTTTTTAATGCTGGCTGTCTCCCCCCCTTAACCAGAGGTCGCAAAAGTTCTCACACTTTGTACTCAAGTAGAAGTACGGATTTGACTTCTTCAAGTATAAGTAAAACTATTTTACTGGCAATTATGTGCCCTACCTGCGCAGATAACTTTCATCATTCTTGGAGCCGACAACATAAAAAATATATGTTAAATAAGCGCATGGACGGGGAATATCTTGCTTCTCCACATCTATTGCGTCGTCGTTAATTCTTCCTGGTTTACGTTCAGCCTTGGAAATCCCCAAGATCTCAATCAATTGAAAATCTTATTGATTGATTGATTGCGTCATCCGCGCAGGTTGAAAAAGTAATGAGCCATTTTGGACAAAGTAAGGAGTACAGGCAGAGATCTGTTTTCAAATGTAGAGAGTAAAAGTAAAAATTCGTCAAAGTACAGATACCCAAAGAATACTTAAATACACTGGAACGAAGTATTGTGTACTCGATTACTTTCCAACCCTGCCCTTAACGATAATAAAGACGGCAGAAAACTAAATGCTGTACTCCAGAAGAAGTACAGCTACCTTATTTAAAAAAAATATCCTCTATATATATATATATATATATATGTATATGTATGTATGTATGTATGTATGTGAGGACGAAGTATTTGTACACGGTTACTTCCCACCCCTGCCCCGAACTTCTACCTGCCGCCGACGTCGCGATCTGCTCCATGTGGGACTCCAGCACGTCCGGGTCCCTGGAGCTGTACGGGCCGAGCTCTGGGTAGAAGCTGGAGCCGATGTCCTCGGGCGCCATGTGCCTCCCCCGCGGGTAACTGGACGCGATCTTCGGGTCCCAGTGCGGCACCAGGACGTGGTCCCAGTGCACGAACTTGCCGTCCGCCCGCGGGGTTCCGTACCACACGTAGTAGAAGATGTGCACGTCGTCGAAGATGCGCCCCTCCGGGCCCGCGTTGGACACCGCAGCCGCTTTAGTGCGCTGGCGGCCCGGCGAGGAGGACGAGGAGGTCCGCTGCACGGAGCGCCGATCCGGCGTGTTGGGAGCCAGATCCGACAAGCCGTCCCCGGCTTTGAGGGTCCGGAGTGCCATCATGGCTCCGAAGAGGAAGAGCGTGAAGAGAAAGAGAGCCACGCAAGCTCGCCTCCGCAGTCGACCCATGCTCGGATGTGGCGATGCGCTGCTAGCAGCCTTTATCCCCCGCCGGCTTCTTCACGGCCCATCTCCGGCGAAACACAGCCGCGTCTACATGCTCGCCAGCCGGGTTCGCTTCCTCCAGTGGTCGGGGGTGGTCCTATCGCAGTGTGCGTGCGTGCCCGCGTGCGCGTCAGGGTCCGTTCGGTTTGCGCTGGTGCTTCCGGTTCGGCTGTCACGAGGTGATTTGTAGCGACGCTAAGCGGCCGAAGTAAGTAAGTAAAAAAAACAACAACAACAAAATTGTCGCGTCATCGTGTTACATTCACTTGCCGTAGGACATCGGCACGATTCAAGCTTTGTCGGAAGCGGAATTCTGTTTGTTTACTTTGTCATTCTAGAAGAACTTTCCATGCATCCAGGAACAAAGTACAGAAACACGCGCTTGCTGTGGAAATTATCGTTCTCCTGAGACACAATGCTGCTGCAGCTGTAGTAAAAGTGTTTCCTTTTCTTTCTTTCTTTATTTTTATCAGTCACAGACATTTTAAATAGTAGTAATCCTTTGAAGTCATATATACATACTATCGTGCGCACAACCATGTTATTAAAACATTTTTAGCCATTTAGAGGAGGAGAAAAAAAGGGAGCAACATGACTCAGCGTTAATTACATTGCTCCGACCATGGGTACACCTAAGCAAAGTCCACTTCTCTATCGTCCGTATTGATTGATTGATTGATTGATTGATTGATTTTCTCCTGTGTCATATACTGGACTTTTTTTTGTCTTCCTCTAGAAGCCTGAACTGTTTTAGTAACAGGATTGTGTGTGTGTGTTAAGGGACACAACTTCAGAGCACTTTTATAAAGTTCCCTCTTGAGTAAAGTGTGTCTCTCTCTGTCTGTCTATTTCTAAATATCTTTCTGTTTATCTATCTTCTGTCTTCAGGGGTGTCAAAGTCATTTTTGTCACGAGCCACATTGTCATTACGGTTTCCCTCAGAGGGCCGTTATGACTGTGAAACCATATACATTTTTAATCGCTACATCATATTATTACGTATACACAACAAATTGATTGAGAAGTAAGTTTGAAATCAGAAGTGTAGTTTGTTCAACTACTGTTCAAGTGACTGTAACAAGGGATTTTGTAACCAAAAAAATGCTAGCAATATCTCAACATTTTTTTTTTTTATTGAATACAAAATGTTTAAATTTTGGCAAGAATCGTGGACGTTGACACACGTAATTTGCTTGCAAGGACCACATAAAATGAAGTGGCAGGCCAGATCTGGCCCCCGGGCCTTGTGTTTGATATTGATGATTTAGCTCTATCGCTCTGTCTAGCAACTCTCTCACCATGGCTCTCTATCTACTCTATCTAGATCTGTCTATCAATATATATCTCTCTAGCACTCCCTATACAGATCAGTCCATGTACAGTATATCTGTCTCTGTCTACTGTATCTATCTCTCTCTCTCTCTCTCTCTCTCTCTCTCTCTCTCTCTCTCTCTCTCTCTCTCTCTATTTACCCTCTATTTATCTATCCAGCTCTATAGAGTTATATATCTTTCTATCTCTACCTATTTGTCGATCTCGCGTTATCTTAACTACTATCCATCTTACTACAGTATCTATCTCGATCTACCTGTCATCATGCTCTATCTATCTATCTATCTATCTATCTGTCTGTCTATCTATCTATCTAATCTAATCTAATCTAATCTAATCTACTGTATCGTCAAATTATTTGTTTGTTCAGGGAAGCTGGGACAGAGGTTCCTGAATGCAGCACGACACAATATTAAGAATGTTCCATTTGGTTCTGGTCTAACATGGAGGACCCCCCCAGGGGATTCTTGACTCTTCATACTTGTTATCCTTGTCAATTAAACACTTTTTGAATGACCATTGAGCATGAATTAATACAATTAACAAAGGGATCAGTCACTGCAAGGACATCTTCAATATACCACCAAACGACTAAATGTCAACTTGCCCTAAAAGCAAAAACAATACAAAGTAAACTCATGATAATGTTGGTCATGTGCTCTGTTTCGCCTTTTAAAAACTACAGTAAATACAATCCAGCTCTAGTAGCAGAAATTTTTTTGATAGTATGTATTATTGGTATTTATTTACCAGTTTAAAACATATTAAAAGAAAAGATCATTGAAATTGCTTGTTGAATCAAAAATTGTCCAGTAAATCAATTTTCTGTACCGTTTAGACACACCAAATAATTGAAAAAGATAAGAAAACATTTCAAGAGTGCATTATTTTAAAAATAATAAATCCATTTTTTCCTAGTGCACAACTTTTTTTTCAAGTAAATGTCTTTTTGAAGGGTCTGAAGTTTACGGCGTTGCTTTTAAAAAATCTTTTCTTGCTTTTGAAACCATTCCCTGACATCCAAGTATGGATTTGAATAGAGTATATGAGTTGGAGTGCACGTCACTGGTCCACTTGGAGGCGCTGCCCACAAACGTTGTTTATTCTTTTTCTTTTTGTTTTCCAGTGCTCAAAGTGATGCATTGTGGTTATACGTAAAACAAATACAACACTACAGGTTGAACTTCAACTCATATTGAGCAAACCTAAGCGGATATTTGTTGGAGCTAAGTTATAATAATACAATAAATTTATGCGATTCATACTAGCATTATTTAATATTATTGATATGTCATCTAAAGCCTTCCTTTTTATGATTGGGTGGATGAGGCTTCAGACTTTCCTCGTGTGTCATCTTGGGAGTCAACAAATTAACATTGCGTGATCAATCACAGTATTGATTTATTTTGTCTATTTTGGGGCGGGGCCTTGTTTTCTTGCAGCTGGCTTGATTTTCTTAGTCCCAGTAGTTTGGTTCTGGACTGGATACGTTTTTGTTAAACGCACCAATATAACAACAAGCAATATAGGAACTATTCAAGCAATGTTAGGTTTGATACTTGAGTTTGCTTAAAACACCCAAAATGGAATCAAATCGGTCATAATTTGGCGGTTTTAAAAAGTAACCTTCCCTTTTGGGCAAATTTATGGTTATTTTTTTGCAAAGACTGACATTTAAAAATAGCTTTATTATTGTGGTTGTTTTGTTTTACTGTGTAGCAGTGTCCACTGAGAGCTTCTCCTAATATATATATAGCTGCATGAGAGGGGAAATTGAAAAAAAAAAAATGAAGAATCAATTCTTCAATTCAAAAAATACCATAACCTTTATAATTTTAATGAGTAAAATAAATGATAAGTTTTAAAAATACTTTTGATGGGGGGGGGCTTTTTCGACAATACAAAAAGATCATTGTCATGAGAATATTGATTCACAAAATAAGTGAAAACAATCCTGACATTAAAAATAAATTAAATAAATAATAATAAAATCCTAAGAATGTTGATGAAAAGTAAATAACAAAATGTAAGTGTTTTTTTTTCAATTATCCTTATCACACTTTTTGTTGTAGAAAAAAGTTAATAGCAGATGTAATTGATAGTAATAATAATAACAAGAAGAAGAAGAAGAAGAAAATTGTTGTCTAACAATAAAAAGGATGAGACTCGTGATGGCAAAACTGGAAGATACATAGAAAGTAAAAATACTTGAAAAAAATGTAAATAACAAATTAATTAATTAATTAATGGACAACAACAATCACAAGTATCACAAGAATCTTGATTAATAAAATCAACAAGAATTTTATTGTAGAAATTAAGCAAATAGGAATTTTGGTGATGAGAAACAACGATAAACAAAATTTAAAAAATGGTCAGATAAACTATCATAAGCAAAACAATAGCAAGTAGGGCAAAATTATTTAAAGTCAACCAAAGATGATAATTACAAATAATATAATTGTCTGACAATAAATAAAATTCACAATTGCAATAAGGATGTTCCTTAATAAACTAAAGACAAAATAAATTAATTGCAAATAATAAAATAACTCCAACTTTATTGACAATAAAAAAAACAGCATTATCATGAGATTTTTTAATGAATACGAAAAATGACAAGTTAAAAAACTTGTCATGATCATCAAAAATAATAATCCGAAAGGGGAGCAAAACTATTTATTAAAAAAACAATCAGAAATAAATCAAAAATACTGACAATATACAGCAACTTTTAAAAGTGACCTGACATTTATTTATGAATAAAATAAATTATAACTTTTACCATCTAGTAAAAGTTTGATGGGGGGCCTTTTTTGACAATACAAAAAGATCATTGTCATGAGAATATTGATTCATAAAATAAGTGAAAAAGTAAAAGATTGTAAAAGTGTGAAATAAAGAAGGAAATAAAATAAGCAGAATAATAGCAAAGTGGGGCAAAATTATTCGTTGAAAAAATAAAAAGATACAAACAATAAATATTTACAGTGACGTATGTGAGAATTTGGCTGATTTAAAGAAAAAAAAGCAAAATAACAGCAAAGAAAATTGTTCGAATAAAGTAAATAAAAGCAACCAGGTGATTTAATGAAGTGCGTGCGACGCCGGCAAGCATGGCAGAAGGTGCGTTCGAGGAGGCAGAGAAGTCGGCCTGACCTGGGGGGGCGGGCCTTCCTTGCATTGTCTTATTTTGCGTGTGTGTGGGTGGGGGGGGTCTTTTAGCAAACCCCAACCCCCCCCCCCCCTCATTGTTACACGAGTGCGTACCAACCCCCTCCATTCTCCGTCCCCTCCCTTCTGCTTTCTCCCGCTCCTCTTGCTCCACTTTTTTTTTTTTTTTTTTTTTTTTTTTTTTTTTTGCGCTATCGTGGCGACGACCTGCGTGGATCCGTGCGTGTGCGTGGGTGCTATCATTTTTTTTTTCACGCGGAGGACGAGACATGGGCTCCGTTTCCAACCAGGACTTCCCAGGTCGAGTAATATCCACAAGCGTTCGTTAATTGATTCATTAGCGTCTATCTTACGCAAAGTGCGCAAATACGCAATTACGCTTGATCTTTTTAATTGCTTTTTATTTTTATTTTTTGTATTGATTTATTATTAAAAAAAAAAATTTAAACTTGTGCTCTTAGGGGTGTGCAAGGCGGACGAGGACGAGGGCCCCATCCCGGCCGAGGAGGACTCGCAGACCCTCCTGCAGGGCCTCGGCTTGTGCAAGTGGTTCAACGTGCGGATGGGCTTCGGCTTCCTGTCCATGACGAGCCGGGACGGCGTGCAGCTGGACGAGCCAGTGGACGTGTTCGTGCATCAGGTAAAGAAAACACCCCCCCCCCCCCCCTCCGACACACACACACACACACGCACACACGCCCCCTATCATTTTCACTTCAAAAGGACAAATCCGGATTAGTTTCGTTGGAAAGGGAGCGAAATTGCAGCAGGAATTCGTAGCTGCCACACGAAATCGTGCTTCGCTTTTTTTTCTGGGTGGGGGGGTTTGTTGGTTTCAGCTTCAGCACCGTGGGTGTTGTTTCCACCCCCCCGTGGGAACACGTGGGAACATGGAGGGAGTTCTGAGGCCATTTGAAGCTATATATATAAAAAAAAAAAACTTGGAAATGATGATATGCAATGTTTTTTTTTAAAGGGAAATGATCATCATTATTTGGTCTCATTCGTGTTCTTTTATGAAAACGGATTTAATGGTTTTCTTTTTTAAAATTGTATTTTCGTTATAAATCGGTTGTGTGGAGGCAACCGGATTGAATTGTTGAAGATGTTCACGTCACGATTCCCATTCTCCAAATATCACAAGAAAAGTCCCCAATAAAGAACTGTTTGACAGATTTACCACGTTCTTTCATATTTCCCGACTGAGTCAAACCATTCCAATTTCACACCGTTACCCTCATTCAGGACATTTGAGGAAGCAACTTCCCAAATTAAACAATACTTCCATATTGCTTGGCTGAATCAAACCATTCTAACTTCTACATTTTCCGCTCATTCATCTTGTGACCTATTCCCACTTTCCTCAAATTTAACAATACATTTCCTTATTTTCTGATACAATAAAATTCCTTTATTATAAATATTTCACATATGAAGCCCATCACTCCACATTTCTTGACTGATTCAGACACAGTCAAATTTCAGACTGTTCCTGTCAATCAGGACATTTTGTTAACTATTTCCACTCTCCGAATTTCCCAGATTTAACAAAATTCTATTTTTTAAACAATACAATTCCTTAATAAATATTTTAGATATTCACCCCCTCTTTCCACATTTCTTGACTGATTCAATCCATCCCAACTTTCAAATCTTCAACTCATTAAGGACACGTTGGGAATTATTCCCATTTTCAACATTTTTTTCAATCGAATTCCAACATGAAGACATATTTTGCATGTTTACCTCGTCCTTCCTTGGCTGAATCAATCCATTCCAACGTCAAACTGTTCCTTTAATTGGAGACATTTTGGGAACTACTCTTATTCAATTCAAATATGCACAATACAACTCTCTAATTTTCCCAACGCAAATCCCCAAATGAAGAAATATTTGACATCCTTCCACATTTGTTGACGACGGAGCAGTTCAACTTCAGTTCAAGTCTTACATTCTTCATTTCAACAATTCAAATTCAGTTCTCCCCGTGGAGGTTGTCGTTCTATTCTTGAACTCCATAATTTCCCTGTGAGACTTGTTAAATACATGAGTGGATTTTTTTTTTTTTTTTTTTTTTGATGAGGCAGATTAGCACAGGTATTTAAGAGAGATGTGAAGGTGTACCCCCCCCCCCGCCTCCACGTGAGTGCCTCCGGTAGGTGTGATAAGATAAAGACTTAGCATGTGAATGAGAGGAGAACGCACTGGCTGCCTCATTCACCGCGAGGTTCCTGTCGTAAATTCATTCAAAAGACTCAACACCACCCTCCCCCCATCGCCCCACCCATGCATGCTTCTTGTGTGCTGTAGTATAGCAGCTGTAAAGATGTCTTTTTGCTTAGAAATAAACTAACAACAGCAACACTGCAAGACTGAAAAAGAATATTAAAGGGAAATGTTGGGAAGTTTCATTAGACATTGAATATTAATATATGATTCTTTTTAAGTAGAAATGTGGGAAACAGTGGAAGAAATGCTTGTAAACTCGGGATTTCACCCAAAAAAAAATTCACTGAAAATGGAAGGAAAAGGAGGGCCACTTCCTCTTTTGTTTGTGAAATATGATAAATCCAATCCAATATACTCGAGGTCAACATATGCTAATGCATTTTGTTGTTGTTTGTTTTTTTAAATGTCTGCTTCTGAGCTTTGTGGTATCAGTGACAAAACAAAAAAGTTATCAGTTATAGCATGATATCTTGTAACATTAAAATGCACTCACACTTTTAATGAAAAAAGTGTGACATCTTGTAACATCTAACTTTTCTACATTTTAAATTCTCCTTTAATAAAAGTAAAAGTGTGACTTGTAATATTCCAATTTTTATTTTTAATTAAACAAAAAAAAAAAACGTTGGATATGATCACCTTGGGGCGAGCCATGCATTTCTTAAAAAAAAAAAAAAAAAATCACAAATTGCATACATTTTAAGCGGGCCCTTTGAGGACTTTATAAAACCTGAAATTCAATTCAAGAATCAAGAAGCTCTTATCTATTATACCCATGGCCCAATGGCTGACTATAACCTGCCACGTTTAAAACATAAAATAAAAAAGTCAATTCTCATCAAGTGTAATAAATCTGTGCATAATTTTTGCTTCAACTTTAATATGGCTCTCCGGGGACTTTAAACAGCTTCAAATTTAATTCAAGAAGCTTCAATCTAATCTGTTGTACTCTTGGCCTGCCATGTAATTGTAAATAAAGAAGAAAAAAGCCACAAATGCTCATAAAATGTATCTATGCGTCTTTGCATAATTTTTACTTAATTTCCTTATTGATCTCGGAGGACTTTATAAAACATCAAACTTAATTCAAGAAGCTTTAATCTAATTTATTCCATGCATTAAAGTTTTCAATCCGAGTTTATGTACTGCTATACATACAGAGAATCTGAAAAAGTTGCTCAAAAGTGAATCACAGTGCAAGACCTGAAGACTGAAGTCAAATAAAAGCGCTATAAAAACATAAATATAAATTACAACAACAACAACAACAAAATAGTGTGGATATAACATCAATAGTGTTGAGTGGATTGTTATGAAATCAAACAATATCAGCATTGCTTAAGTGAGCGAGAAAAGGCAAATTAGATCAATTATAATGAATTAAATGGGCCCTGATATGGGGAAACGGGTGGGCTCTTACTTGTCCTGTCTTAATTAGCAGGTTCATTAAGTGCAGCTCAAGATGAAGCCTGTGCTGATCTCCTGAAAGTGTCTCATTGAATCAAACTCAAGCAATGCGTAACCAATGGCCGACACCCCTCCGCCCCGAGCCCACTTCCTTTCTCTGCGCGTGTGTGTGTGTGTGTGCAGGGGGGAGAGCTAGACTCGCGTCAATGATGGATTGTAAAAGGTTATGGCAATGTTAAAAAAAAGAAAAAGAAGAGCAGGCACGGTCTGTAAAATTAGTAGCCGCGTGTCACAGAAAATGTACTCCAGGGATCCACTGGGCCTTTTGTGCAGGTGGACAATGAAGCCATACATGTGAATGGGGCATCCCTCGGCCCGTGACCGAGCCCCTATTTGTCACGGGGGACAGTCCTTCCATTGCCCACTCAAGCCCCTGATGTCTTCCTCTGCTCTTCCAGGCACAAACTACAGCGCAGTTTTACAGTAGACCCCCCCGCAAAATATGCTTCTACTTCAAGGCAATCAAAAAAAAAAAAAAAGACCCATGCCTCAGTCCTACTTACCTGGTTAAAGCAACTGCAGGCTGTTGATGGCCTTTCGTGGGGGGTTGGAGGGAGGTCACGTGGGTGAGGAAGTGGGTTAACGCTCTCCATCAGGGTCCAGAATCCTGATGGGAGCGGGGCAACCAGCGGTCGTTGGCAGTGCGTGGTTACCCAGCAGATGTGTATGAAATGGACGTATTTTGGGGTTTGTTTGTAATTTAAATAAACTTATCATCATTATCGCATCAATGCTAAAAAGTCGCAGACATGACACACACGGGGCTGCAAAATTTTAGAAGTTAGAAACTTTCCACTTTCCATTAATGGGAATAAACTTGGAGTTTAAAACAACTGCACAGTGGCTCTTAATAGAGAACTTAAATGTAAAGTAGTACCTTGAGATACGAGTAACCCAACATACGAGCCATCAAATGTTTTTTTTTTTGCTTTGACGCAAAAGCCAACATTTGAGGTACGAGTGCTGTGTGGTGGCAGTGAACTCAACTCATTTCACAACGAGCAGCAGTTTGACAGATGGGAAACTATTTCTCCAAAAAGAGGCTTCAAGCCACTCCCTTGAAGTTTACTGTCGAACTGAACGCAAAGCAAAGAATTAGACATTTTGTATTCACAAATTAAAAACGTTTCCAGATGAAATGGAGTAACACGCTGACAGACAATATAACAATACTCAAAGGCATATTCTTTCTCCTCTGTGAATAACAACCTGTACTGTATTACTGCGGCTAACTGAGGCGTTTTGGCTGGCTCGATGTGCAGTAGATCTATGTTTGTACAACCCCAATTCCAATTAAGTTGGGTCGTTGTGTTAAACACAAATAAAAACGGATTACATCCATCCATCCATCCATCCATCCATCCATTCATTTTCTGAGCCGCTTCTCCTCAGAAGGGGCGTGCCGGAGCCTATCCCAGCTATCATCGGGCAGGAGGCGGGGCACACCCTGAACCGGTTGCCAGCCAATCGCAGGGCACATACAAACAAGCAACCATTCGCACTCACATTCACACCTACGGGCAATTTAGAGTCTTCAATTAACCTACCAATGATTTGCAAATCATATGCAACCTATATTTAATTGAATACACTACAAAGACAAGACATTTAATGTTCAAACTGATAAACGTTATTTTTCTTTTAGCAAATAATCATGAACTTAGAATTTAATGGCAGCAATACGTTCCAAAAAATCTGGGACAGGTGGCAAAAATGACAGAGAAAGTTGAGGAATGCTCATCAAACACCTGTTCGGAACATCCCACAGGTGAACAGGCTAATTGGGAACAGGTGGGTGCCATGATTGGGTCTAAAAGGAGCTACCCTGAATTGCTCAGTCATTCACAAGCAAAGACGGGGCGAGGTTCACCTCTTTGTGAACAAGTGTGCGAGAAAATAGTCGAACAGTTTAAAGACAATGTTCTTCAACGTACAATTACAAGGAATTTAGCGATTTCATCCTCTACGGTCCATAATATCATCAAAAGGTTCAGATCAGTGCAGGTAAGCGGCAAGGCCGAAAACCAACATTGAATGCCCGTGACCTTCGATCCCTCAGGCGGAACTGCATCAAAAACCGACATCAATGTGTAAAGTGCAACTTGAAACTCGATTATGCAAAGCAAAAGCCATTTATCAACAACACCTAGAAACGCCGCCGGCTTCTCTGGGCCCGAGCTCATCTAAGATGGACTGATGGAAAAGTGTGCTGTGGTCCGACAAGTCCACATTGTTTTTGGAAATTGTGGACGTCGTGTCCTCCGGGCCAAAGAGGAAAAGAACCATCCGGACTGTTATGGACGCAAAGTTCAAAAGCCAGCATCTGTGGTGGTATGGGGACGTGTTAGTGCCAATGGCATGGGTAACTTACACATCTGTGAAGGCACCATTAATGCTGAAAGGTACATGTATAGGTATTGGAGAAACATATGTTGCCATCCAAGCAACGTCTTTTTCAGGGACGTCCTTGCTTATTTAAGCAATACAATGCCAAACCACATTCTGCGCGCGTTACAACAGCATGGCTTCGAGTAAAAGAGTGCGGGTACTAGACCGGCAGGCCTGCAGTCCAGACCTGTCTCCCGTTGCAAATGTGTGGCGTATTATGAAGCGTAAAATATGACAACGGAGACCCCGGACTGTTGAACAGCTGAAGAAAGATTCTTTCCCATTCTTGTTTGATGTACAGCTTCAGGAGCTCAGGCCCAGAGAAGCCGGCGGCGTTTCTGGGTGTTGTTGATAAATGGTAGAGTTTCAAGTTGCACTTAAGGATGTAGCGCCGAACTGTATTTATTGACATTGGTTTTCTGAAGTGTTCCTGAGCCCATGTGGCGATATCCTTTACACATTGATGTCGATTTTTGATGCAGTGCCACCTGAGGGATCGAAGGTCACGGGCATTCAATGATGGTTTTCGGCCTTGCCGCCTACATGCACTGATTTCTCCAGATTCTCTGAACCTTTTGATGATATTATGGACCGTAGATGATGATATCCCTAAATTCCTTGCAATTGTACGTTGAGGAACATTGTCCTTAAACTGTTCGACTATTTTCTCACGCACTTGTTCACAAAGAGGTGAACCTCGCCCCGTCTTTGCTTGTGAATGACTGAGCAATTCAGGGAAGCTCCTTTCATACCCAATCATGGCACCCACCTGTTCCCAATTAGCCATAAACCCTAAAATTCAAAGTTAATAATTATTTGCTAAAAACAATAAATGTTATCATTTTGAACATTAAATATCTTAAATGTCTTTGTAGTGTGTATTTTAAATGTCTTTGTAGAGTATTCAATTCAATATAGGTTGAGCATGATTTGCAAATCATTGTATTCTCTTTTTATTTATGTTTAACACAACGTCCCAACTTCATTGGAATTGGGGTTGTAGTTTCACGGCTTTGGCCATGTCTGTGCTCTCCTGAGAGATATTTGAGTTGAATGAATGAGATCATTTGATTCTGATACCTTATCGAGGGTCCATTTTGAAGAGTAACCGATTCTGGTTCTTTATCCCATTTCTAAAGTGCCACTGAAATTTCTCTTTAAATTTAGCTTGAATATTTCAGAAGATTCACGTCGGCTAAAGTTTGGCATCTAAAAATTCGGCCTTGGCGCCGGTGTTTGCTCTACTGAGAGATATTTGAGTTTAATGAGCGAGAAAACAATTCCCCCTTTTAAAATATGTCCACATCCTATGTTGTTTGCCGACGTCTCCTAATCCTCCGGCCTTTTCTTGTGAAACTTCTTAAGGGTCGTTTGAGGTGAATGTAACTCCGAGCTATCTTATTGTTCACTGACAGCACATTTAAGCCCACAGTTTTTTTCATTGTCATTTGATTAATACAGCAAATCGAGCACCAAACCCCGACACCACCCTCCGCCGCCCATCCCCCCCCTCGGCACGCGTCGTCGAGCGAACCAAGAAATCAAATCGCAACTCAAGATGTCGCAGGCGTCCACAGGGTGGGCTGTTTTTTGGGGGGTGGGTTATCAGAGGAAGACATCATTCAGACAACACTTCTCCCCCCACCCCCTCAAACTTTTAATCTTGTTTGTCTTTGTGCCCAACAACCATCCAAGGAATGTCATCCTGATCAGACCCACCCTCATCCCCTGCCTAACCACCCCACCCCCACCCATCGCCCCACACCCCCCTTGCATCCTGCAGTTTAGATTTTAGCAGTGGTCCGTGTGTTAGTGGAGTGGGGGGCTGCAGTGTGGAATGCTGTTCCTCCATCCAGAGAGCAAGGTGGGGGGGATGGGTTGAAGGTCAGTCACATTTAGGTTGAACATTCGGAGGTGGAGGGGAGACAAAGAGGCATTAAGCAACACAAATGCAGGGTGTGTGTGCGTGTGAAAAGTACAAAGCAAAAACTAAAAGTACTCACTCGCTGTACTTGCGTAGAAGTTGCAAAAAGTGCGTGTTTGTGTGTGCGCGCGCGCATGTCCAAAGTACTTTAGTAAGTAGGAACAAGTCAAATGACGCTGCGAAAAGTAGAAGTACTGATTTAACAAAGTAAAAAGTGTGTGTGTCTAAAAAGCCACCCTCGAGCCCGCTGAAGGCGCTGCAGACCGCCCTTCGCCTGTCAATCAAATACATTCGCTCGTACGCCGTGTGCCGCTCGTGTCTGTAGTCGGCTACTGGCTGAATAACGTGTGTGTTATGGTTAATAAAAAGTTAACTTTCCTGTGTGCCTATGTGGGGCACCCGCACACAACAAATCAGAGTGAGGAGCTGACGAATTTAGCGACCCCACCGCGGTCCAGCGAGCTAAGGAGCTCGCTGGCTAGCGAATGTGATAAACGGTTAACTTACCTTTTAATAAGTGTCTCTGTTGCGTGGAACTCCCCGTGGCCGCACGGCTGTGGGTTGTTATTGCACTGAGCCGACGCCGGTCGACTTTCTTCTCCTCACCCTCAAACTAAATATTAACATACACCACCAAATGAAAAAGCATATTTTTCTAACAAAAAGTTAAAAAAAAAAGTTTTCTGTTTATCATGTACTATGAACAGTGTAGGCGGCACGGTGGGCGACTGGTTAGAGCGTCAGCCTCACAGTTCTGAGGACAGGGGTTCAATCCCCGGCCCCGCCTGTGTGGAGTTTGCATGTTCTCCCCGTGCCTGCGTGGGTTTTCTCCGGGCACTCCGTTTCCCTCCTACATCCCAAAAACATGCGTGGTAGGTTAATTGAAGACTCTAAACTTGTTGTAACTTGGCGCAAAAAAAAAAAAAAAAAAAAACTTTGCACACAGAGCAGACACAAGTCAACATCAAACAATTCCTACTTGAGTGCAGTAATGAAGTTGACTTCGTTACTTCACACCATTCCCTGCCGCTTTGTAATGACACAATGAAGAATGCCTGCAATGAGTCCTCATCCTTGGCTGTTCTTTCTTCTCTAGAGCAAGTTGCACATGGAGGGATTCCGCAGCCTGAAGGAAGGCGAAGCCGTGGAGTTTACCTTCAAGAAGTCCTCCAAGGGGCTGGAGTCGCAGCGGGTCACAGGCCCCGGCGGCGTCCACTGCGTGGGCAGCGAGCGCAGACCCAAAGGCAAGAAAGTCCAGAAGAGACGCTCCAAAGGAGACCGGTAAGCAAACGTGCTGGGAAAAACTACATGCGCAACTCTTCAGACGCTCGGCGGAACCAAAATTTAGGCCAGCCGCACATGAGGCAATGTGACCGATCCAACAAGTTACAGTGGGCGACACCCAGCCTCACACCTGCAGACGCACTGGAACAGAAAAACGTTACCCTGGTGTGGTCATGGGAAACAGCGTTTTGAGGCTCCACATTTAGTACAGCCTTGAGATACAAGTTTAATTTGTTCTGGAAACACTCATATCGCAAATCATGTTTCCCAATTGAAATGAATCGAAATACCCTTAATCCGTTCTAGCCTCCCTAAGAAAACAACACATACTTTGTAGGGGGAAAACATGAACGGAAGATAGGACTCTATCGTATTGCACTTTATAAAAACATGTCGTAATGACATCATTAAATAGAATGGACAGAAATTAAACCAGCCAGTTTTTTGACATGCGTAGATCTATGTAAACATCAAATCATTTGTCAAGATGGTCAGTTGTCTGTTCAGCACAGTAGTTGTACTTGTTTTTCCGCAACAGCTTGATTGAAAACAAGTTCCAAGTAGTTAAAAACTCTCTCTCCCTTGCAGACCAGCTCTGTTTGGAAGCCGCCATATTTACGTGCGTAAACGACGTCACCGCGCATTTATGTCAAGATTGAGCCAGAACACCGTTCCAATTAAACTGTTTACATGACTTCTAATTTGTTTTGGGAAAAGGAATATTCCACCCCTGTGAAACCGAGTGAAAATCCATTCGGATTCTACCTGTGTTTATTCCAGTTGAGGTGTTTATATGGAGCATTTTTATTCAGTTTGGGCATCTAAACCAGATTCTAATTGGAATACAAGACTCCATGTAAACAAGCCTAATGTCACGATACATATATACTGTATATATGGTTGTATCTCAATTTTTTGCTTACAAGTGAAATAAAAAAAAAAAAAAAAAAAACAGCAACTTGTATCTCAAAACTCGTAATTCGGGTGAATCGTATGACTACGCACCACTGTACTATTATAATAATACAAAGAGAGGAAAGTGGTGAGAGAGAGTGGCGAGAGTGTAGACATTTGCGAGGCTGTTGGCAATGATGGCCCCATTCGACTCCACTCGTGCATTTCGGCGACAGAGACTTTCACGCTTCGCTTTTTAGCTACATGGTACATATGAAAGTATGACTGCAGTTAAGTATTACAGTAAAACACAATATATACACGAGGTGTGTCATAAAAGTTCCAGGACTGGGGTCACAAGTGATGCATCTTAAATCCAAATGACAAGATTTCCATTTGGAAGTAATCACCCCGGAGTTTAACGGACCTTCCCAGGCTTCTCTGCCACGCCTTTATGCACTCCTGGAAGGATTCTTCTTCAATCCTTCGCTTCTCTGTTGTCACGGCCATCTTGATGTCGTCCACGTCTTCTAAATGGTTGCCCTTGATGACGTTCTTGAGCTCGGGGAAAGGGAAACTAATCAAAGGTGCGTCGTAAGGTTGCTCCAGCATGGCGATGTTCTTCTCGGCCATTAACTGTCAGATGCTCAGGGCATTGTGAGCAGGCGTGTTGTCTGCCACATCTCCCGCCTCTTCACATGCACTTAATGACGCAAACGCCCTAGGATCTTTTTGTAGTAGTTTGGATTTGAAATATCATTTGTGACACCAGTCCTGGAACCTTTTTGACATACCACAGAAACAGATATATACTTAGTACAGAGAGTCATTCAGCAATATAAAGTATCCCAGTGTTTAGTGTCTTGTGACCCATGGATTCGTTGATCTTGAATTCTCTCGCGGCTGCTCGATTCCCATGTTCCTCCGTGTAACTGACAGTTTGCAGTTTAAATTGTGCTTCGTAAGCGTGTCTCTTCGTAGGTGCCATTTTCAAGGGTCCTTTGTCAAACCGATGTTGTTTTGCACAATGCACATACTATATACCTACTGGGGGGGTGCCTTTAGCATCCTCTTTAACGCGCACCCTTCCCCCTTTACGTCCGCATGCTGTCCTCAGTCACGTCCGCCTCTCCTCTATATAAGCAGCGTGTCGGCAGGAAATGCTCCCAGTCAGTCAAGCGGAGCGCTCATCGAAGTCACACAACAACATTTACAGATTTTGGAACTCGGTGCACACATAAGGCGCGCCGCATTATAAGGCGCCCCGTCCATTTTGGAGAAAATGTAAGACTTCTAAGTGCGCCTTATGGTCGTGAAAATACGGTACTTTAAAACAAAGCTATCATCAATCCAAACCGTTTGGATTTCAGCTTCCCCCGTTCCTTTGCCTTTGTCACAACCCCCCTCTCCCACTCCCCCACCTTGGCGAGGGTCACATCGGCAGTGTCTTGACGTGTGACCTGGATCAATAACTGTTTAAATCTTTTGAACCCCCCCCACCCCAGTGGAGTCACACCCACGGTTCCTCAACCCGGATAGATTTGACAAGGAACTGCGAATCTGTAGGTTGTTTATAAAAGGTGTTCAGGAAGTTAGCATCGCTGATATTTTATGACCTGATTTTAATACAACATACAGGAGGTTAGTATTTTATATTGAAACGTCTCATGTTTGATCACCTTTCTCCAAGTATTTCTGGGCCTAACAACAGATGTCAATGGATCAACGACGAACTGTCACCTCAGCTCATCCTCCTTTCTGAGCAAATTAGACCGCGATCGCACTCATGTTTCGTTAAAATTCTTTTGTGAGGTTTGACCTGTATAGAAGCTCATTAAGATTTGTTAGCAACCACGCTCTAATATTATACTTTCCTACAGTCTTTAGGATTGGTTCACTGGTCAACTGGGTGTTTGGAAAGTCACTGTGCCCTTCTTGTTTCAGTATTTATAAATATTAGTATGCGGTAATTTTCCGTAATGACTGGATACCCTACATAAAGCCTCACTTGAGGGTATGTGGCTCATGTTTTGTATTTTACTTTTTGGAAGGTGTGTGTGTGTGGGGGGGGGGGGGGGGGGCCCTCCCCTCCCTCCCTCTTCTTTGAATATCATTAAGGGGCCTGGGGTTTGAGGTGTATCACATTCACCCTGCTGTCATTTGCGATTAGAACCATCGAGTAGTCTGTGTGAGAGTGGAGATCATTACAGCTTCAAAGAGCCCTGCAACGCCCTCCGCGGTTCAATAACTGCCCCCCGCAACCCCCCTCCTGGGCCGCATTAATCCATTGATAAGATATCGTTCACCCTCCGGCCCTATTTTGTTATGGAGTGGTTTAATTTTAATTTTGTTGCCTGACCAGGACAAGTAAAACTTAGAAATGTTTGGGGTCTTGGGTCAAGGCTCTGATTTGTTTTTTTAAATATATATATATATTTTTTTATGAAGTCCAGATTTACATGGGCGAGTAAAGAAAGCACTGTCCATTTAATTGATAACAGATGCAAGAGGCAAGGCAAGCGGGTGAAAGGTCAGTGTTGCCTTGGCAACAGTGTATGAGTAAATGCAAGCGCGCTGTGGTGGTGAGTAGGGGTCAGGGTTCAGAGGTCATTACTGCCGCCCTCCTGGACAAAGGACCACTTCCCCTCTACGCTATTGACGACGGATGCTGATTTAAGGGCGGGGCCGTGACGCGGCGTCCCCAACGGGCGTCACCACAAAGCAAAAGCAGCTCATCTGTTATGACTTCAGTGGTGGCAAAGAGGGTGACTCGCCTCTCTGGTACCAAGTGACCACCACCCATCTGTCTTACAGCCGTACGTGCATGGTCTTTCTAGACCCCCGTGCCCTCTCTGCTTTAACGCTGCTGCCAGTCAGTCGCAGGGCACATGACACAGACAACCGTTCGCACTCACATTCACACCGTCACTGAGTGGGAACTCAACCCACGCTGCTCGCACCAAAGCCAGGCGAGTGTACCACTACACCACCAGTGACTCATTAATTAAATAAATAAATATAAATATATATAAAAATATTTGTTAAAATGACTCCAAAGGACTTGAAACTCATTCTAGGACTTGTGACTTGACTTGAGGGCAAAGACTTGAGACCTACTTGTGACTTGCAAAACAAGGACTTGGGCCCACCTTTGGCGAGGAGTAATACGTGCTGACTGAATAATGCATTTGAATTCAAACGTTTTGCACATAAGTTAATTTAAAACGGTAAAAATGGCTGTCCTCAAAGATTAATTTTAATTAATTTTAAATGTATTGAACTTCAAAGTTAGATATTATTTTTTCCTTCGATACATGTTCTATTGTACATGTTCAATAGGAGTAGGAAGTAAAAAAAAAACTATATATATATATATATATATATATATATATATATATTGGGTCCTACCCTTAACCCTAAGTAAAGATTTGACTTTTAAATGAAATAAGAAGCTATTCATATACACTCTTGGTGTTCAAAAATACAACTGTACTACACTTAGGCAGTGATTCTTTCGTATGCCACTAGTTCATGGGCTCATGCGCGCATACTATGGACATGCTATCTCCAATAATAAAGGAACTATGTTCTCCAGATTCTTTTTTTCTTTTTAATTTATTTTATTTTTTTGCTCAAGAAAATGAAAGTGGAAGTCATTTCCAATAATATCAATTCTTTTTAGAGCAAGATCTAAATAATTGCCTTGGGAACGCTCCTTCTACATTGCCAAAATCAATTTGCCGCCATGTCTTGGTGTGATGTCTCGATAAAACTTGAGAGCACTCGGAACAGTCTCGAATGTTTAACGTAAAAAAGCTTAACATTGCTTAATGTCGAAAAACTGATTACAATTGTCACCAAAAATGTATGTGGACATCTCTACTCATGCCCACTTCAACCTCTGAAAATATCAGAACAATGACCCCGTTATTTCTTCATTTAGATTTACGTTAAGTGTTTCAGACTGTCCTGACCAATTTGCTGCATAGATCAGTAAATGTGGGCAGGCCAAAATATGGCTGCAAATCCAAGTCGGACAATAAGTGTTGCCTTAGAAAAGGTTGCTACTAACATCATTTATGACGTGTGTGTAGAAGTTGGTGCCATCTGTGACCTGAAATGCCCCACCAGATGTACAATTGACATGAAATGTTACCCTCTTGTGGCATCTAGCTGCATTACACACAAATGCCTCTAAAAATAGATATTTTTTTAATCCAACCCAGAAGTCATATTAGAATACATTTTGTAAATATTACAAGGGTCGTTTTTTAAGAATAGTCATGTTTTTCTATGAGTCATTTTTGTCATGTAAAATGGTACGAGGAAATGTTGGAATACATTAATACTTAACCAAGAAGTCATTTTTGACAACAACAACAAACCCCCCCACAAAATTACAAGAAAATAATATTACATTATATTAAATGTCAATTTATTGTACTTAAGTGTGGCACGGTGGACGACCGGTTAGAGCGTCTGCCTCACAGTTCTGAGGACCGGGGTTCAATCCTCGGCCCCGCCTGTGTGGAGTTTGCATGTTCTCCCTGTGCCAGCGTGGGTGTTCTCCGGGTACTCCGGTTTCCCCACATCCCAAAAACACGCGTGGTAGGTTAATTGACAACTCTAAATTGCCCGTAGGTGTGAATGTGAGTGTGAATGGTTGTTTGTTTGTATGTGCCCTGCGATTGGCTGGCAACCAGTTCAGGGTGCACCCCGCCCCCTGCCCGATGATAGCCGGGATAGGCTCCGGCACGCCCGCGACCCTTGTGAGGAGAAGCGGCTCGGAAAATGGATGGATGGATTGCATTTAAGTTAAATACAACTGAACTGTACTTAAGAAATGAAATTTTCTGGATTAAAAACTTTAAAGTGGCAGTAAGAGTAATGTTAAAAATCTGAATGAATGAAAAAAAATCGCTAATTATTAAAATCAGGTTTAAAAAGTTGAATAAGGGCCACCTGTCAGCTCTCAAATGCTGCGGATGTGTCGAATGGATGCGCCAAAAGGAAGCAAACATGCTGAGGGGGTGATAGCTTATACAATGTAAAATCACATGTGGAGCCAAAACTTTAAAATTGAATGGTTATTGTGGACTATAATCGTAAAAATAAGCACACAAGTCAACTTACCCTCCTTGTAGGTGACATGATGTCACAGCACCTGACGACAGCGGAACAGTAGGAGGAAGCCCAGGTAGTTCGACAGTTGGCACTGCCCCATTCACTCGTATCAAGTTACCCACGAAGCAACGTTGTCTCTGAAAGTTTACAAAGCTATCCGTCGTAAAATGCGCACTGCAGAGTCGGCTGGTGGTAGTGTTGATGTTCAACTCGCCATCCGCGTGTCTCTTCAAAACTCAATCCATCGCTTTTTTTTTTTTTTGTTCACTAGCATCAAGTTACCCACAAAGCCATGTTGTCTCTGGTGAAAGTTTACTCAAACTATGCATTGTCAAATGCGCACTGCAGAGTTGGCTGGTGGCAGTGTTGATGTTTACCTTGCCGTCGGCTACAAGGGGCTTTGAAAAGTCAAACGATCGCCTTATTTCTTCATTTTTTGGGGGAGCTTAAAAAACGTCACCGAGCTGGTCTGTAAATTGAGGCATCCAGCGAAGACTCGTTTTTGGGGTGTAGCCATCATTAGCTTGCTAACTGCGTGCTGGAGTGGTAAATGCAGACATGCAAACACCAAAGGCAGGCTTATCTAGTGCGATTACCCATGTCCAGGAAGCCCAATGGAAGACGTTGTTTGAGGTAATGGTTTGATTGGTGAACTAGACTTAAACGTCACTCGCGCTTAAATTGGATGATGCGAACAGCGCCCGATGCAGAAGTCGAAGTCTCGGGCACGAAATAGTCGATACGCAATAATTGATAAATAAAAGTAGCAAGCGACATTTAGATCAATGTAACGGAGCAAAAGTACCGTGACTTATTAGCAGCAGAAGCGGTGGACGTTGTTTTCTGGTCTCGTCAACTCCCGTGACTTCGCGCGCACAGGCGGAACCTCAGGCCGCATATTAGTCCGCCGCAGAGTAATATTCACAATTCCATCTGTGTGTGGAGGGTGGATGCATGGAATGGCTCTTGCTGCCAGCGTTCAAGGAGTACGAAACAGCCTACGACGTCAGTGACGGCGACTGCGTTACGTAAAGGGCCTATTTTGAATTCAAAACGGCGACTGGTTCGGTTCTGAAAGATTAAATGAAAATATATTGCACATGAAAGTTAAACACAATTGAACTGCACTTGTACCCTCATGGATGAAACGTTACGGACAGTTTGAACATTAAGTGATTCTTCATGTAGCACGAGAAGGAATAGAAGTTCTAACGAAGTGAACAGTCGTCGAGCCAAAAATGTGCATTTGAACTGACCCAGAGTGCTGATGTCCTTGCAGGTGCTACAACTGCGGTGGTCTTGACCACCATGCCAAAGAGTGCAAGTTGCCGCCTCAGCCCAAAAAGTGCCACTTCTGCCAGAGCATCGATCACATGGTGGCCAACTGTCCAATCAAAGCACAGCAGGCCTCGCCGGGTCCTCAGGGAAAGCCGTCCTCCTTGAAGGGCAACGAGGAGGAGCAAGGGGGACGCGCCTCGACCGCGCCGCCCCCTCCTCAGGAGCCCTCCGATTAGAGAGGCCGGGTGGAGGTGGGGTTTTTTGGGGGGGTTGGTTGGTTGGTTGGTTGGTTGGTTGGGCAGCACAGAGGCCAATCAAACTGTTTTGACAGAGGGATCGCCTCGCACCTAAAGCTTCTTTTGGAACTACCTCAGGTTGAAACGAATATTCTCAAGAAGAATGTTGCTGATGTATTTCTTCGATATTTTTGAATTTGTTGTTATTGCTTACACTCAGGAATACTGCTGTATGATTGCACTCTTTTCAATAGTGAGAATCACTGATGTTCTTTATCGGCCTTTACGTTACACTTACTTCCAGGTGGCAAAAAACAGACAACCCAACCAGAACCGCAGGTTTTTATTTTATTTTTATTTTTTTTAACTTTTGAGTACTCACCAATATGATTACCGATACCACTGGTACTTTTGATATATATCATTTCAATGAACACAGTGAGAAAGAATTGCAAAGACCTTTCTTTCTTTCTTACGCACATGATGATTTGCCGACGTGTCAACCGTCGCACTGTAGCCCCAACTACTGGAGAGGAGGGCTTACTCAATGTGAGATTTATATATATATATATATATATTTTTTTTGGCTGATATTGACAGCCTTCACCCGATACCTTGAAATAAGGCCGGCGTCGCCCTGACACAGATACCCGGTATTGGTACTCACCCATCTGTAGAGAAAAAAAAAAAAAAAAAAGTTAACTTTTTTGGGTATATTTGGCGGTATGACCCATGACAAGTTTTTTTTTTTTATTGTTTTCCGTTCAAGTCAGCGGTAGTCCATCACTTTCTGCCACTCGGAAGTACCCTGGCGCATATGGTTTATTATGAAAAGGTCTGTAGGAGTTAATCAAACTGATTTCCCTTGAAAGTTTTTCTTTGCCTCTTCTGTAGCCATGCTACCTCATTCTTCGTTTTTTAAAATTTGATTTGGTAGGTCCGTTGGTGTGGTCACATGGCACACTTTCCCGGCCATGCCTGCCAGATAAGAAGTGTGTGCTTATGTTAGAGGTCACGATTGCAGTCGGCCGTAGGAATGTAGGAATGTCAGAGCCGAAGCGTTTTGGCTTTTGTTCTAACATTTACATCATGGTTGTGTGAAGCAGCATACGCTACATTATCTGTGCTAATCCCCCAACCTTTCCCACACACACAAACAATCGTCGATGTTCATATCTCACTTTAGATAGAATTCTAACAAATCCTGCATCCACCACCTCCAATTGAAGTTGCTGAGGTTATATTTTATTGACCTTATCAGTACTACAATCCACACACAGGATCATTAATCAACAGCGCACATGCTTCACTTTTGGATAGAGTTTCAACACCTCTACTGATGGCATATGCTACATAATCAGTACTACTAAGCATATGCTACTGTATTAGTACTACTGACCACTCGAATTCATTAATCCACAATATCCATATGTCACTTTGGACATGATTCCAACAATTACTGTGTTTACCACCTCCGATTGCAATTATCGATGGCATTTGCTACGTTATCAGTACCGGTACTACTAAGCATATGCTATTTTTTCTGTACTACTAACCACACACAGGATCATTAATCAGCAAAGCACATACCTCACTTTGGATAGAATTCCAACAAATGCTGCATTCACCACTTCTGATTGCAGTTACAGAGGGCATATGCTACATTATCAGTACTTCTAACCATATGCTACTTTTTCCAGTACTACTAATTGTACACAAGATCATAAATCCACAATGTCCATACCTCACTTTGGATAGTATTCCGATAAATGCTGCATTCACCCCCTCTGATGGCAGTTAACAATGGCATATGCTACATTATCACTACGATTAAGCATATGCTGCTTTTTCTGTATTACTAACCACACAAGATAATTCATCGATGTACATACCTCAGTTTGGATAGAATTCCAACACATTCTGCATCCAATCACCGAGATACAGAGGGCAGCAACTACCTCATCAGTACAATTAAGCATATACCGTATTTTCACGACCACAAGGCGCACCATATTAAAAGGTGCAGTCTCAGTTATGGGGTCTAGTTCTGTATTTAACACATACATTAGGCGCACTTGTATTATTGGGCGCAGGCATGGCAAAACATACGGTAGCATGCATGCACGCGAAAACAATGTTTTTAAAAAAGGCAGCGGGAGCAAAACTGAGTTCGGTTGTACTTTATTGAAGTATTTAACAATGTACTGGCATTATTTTTTGATCAATCCTCATCCACAAATCCATCAAAGTCCTCATCTTCTGTATCCGAAACGAACAGCTGGGCAAGTTCTCTATCAAACACGGCAGGGTCCCTCTCATCATTGTCGGACTCTGTCTAGTTGCCGTGCGGCTCCTCAGAAATGATGCCGGCTTTTACGAAAGCTCGAACAACAGTACAAGCAGACACGTTAGCCCAAGCATCCACAATCCATTCACATATGGTGGCGTAACTCGCCCGCCGTTGCCTCCGAGTCTTAGTAAAGCTGTGTTCGCCATCTGTCATCCATCGCTCCCACGCCGATCGCAACTTCACTTTGAACGCCCTGTTTACACCGATGTCCAGCGGTTGGAGTTCCTTCGTCAAGCCTCCCGGAATGATGGCAAGCTCCGAGTTATTGCACTCAGTCGAATGGTGACCGTAGAGACGCTTCTCCCGGCTGTTCTTTGCTCATTAATCCATTGCTCGAGTTGGTCTTCCGACTCGGGCCACCTCGCCTTGTTTCGGCGGAAGCTCAGCTTCGTCTTCTTGACTTGGCGAAGCTCGTTTTCCTGCTTCGTTCACTTGCGACCCATGGATTCGTTGATATTGAATTCTCTCGCGGCTGCTCGATTCCCATGTTCCTCCGCGTAACTGACAGTTTGCAGTTTAAATTGTGCTTCGTTAAGCGTGTCTCTTCGTAGGTGCCGTTTTCGGGGGTCCTTAGCCAAACCGATGTTGTTTTTCCACAATGCACACCCCGACACTATATACTTACCGGGGGGCGTGCCTTTAGCATCCTCTTCCATGCGCACTCTTCCCCCTTTACGTCCGCATGCTGTCCTCAGTCACATCCGCCTTTCCTCTATATAAGCAGCGTGTCGGCAGGAAATGCTCCCAGTCAGTCAAGCGGAGCGCTCATCGAAGTCACACAACAGCATTTACAGATTTTGGAACTCGGTGCACACATAAGGCGCGCCGCATTATAAGGAGCCCCGTCCATTTTGGAGAAAATTTAAGACTCTTAAGTGCGCCTTATGGTCGTGAAAATATGGTACTATGTTATCAGTACTACCAACAATGCCGCTATTGCAGTTGTCAGTCGGAGCAGAAGCTGTTCAGCTTTTGCTTTAAAGTCATTTCATTATTGTTATGTTGGTGTGAAGAGACATGCTACATTATCAGTACTACTAACCACACGTGAGAGCATCTAAGGCCATACCTCGCTTTGGACAGAATTCCAACAAACGCTATACCCATCACGTCCGATTGTAGTTACCGAGGGCTTCGGCTAGCTCTCCTCTTGTTCTCTTGATACTTGAAAACGAGGCGCACATTGTGACGTTAACAGTGGGATGGCTGGTGTTTTCTATTTTAGTTTTTTTTCTTTTTTAAGATCCAGAGTGATCATTATTTAAGACACCACCCTCCCAAGTGTAGTGTCACCGGTCCTGGAAACAGCCAAGCCTGGGTGGAGGAGCCTGTATGTAGAACTAGGTACCTAAATCGGCGCTATACTCCAGTTTTACAGGAGATGCCGACGCCCCCAATTAATATATAATATGTAAAATCCTTTTTTTTTTTTTTTTTTTTTTTTAAATAAAAGAGAAAAATAATCACGCTACGTATTTATTTTCATCCAGAATTCTCTACAATGCGTTTAAATACCCAGGTAACTTCATCCGTGACCTTTAATTAGAGTTCAACACAGTAGTAATTAGGGATTGGGCATAATCGAGTGTGTGGAAATGATTAATTGCGCCAAATTAGAGTGCAATGGGATATTAACTGTGGCCTATATCCATGTCATGGTGCAGCATTGTTCTGCTTAATAAACCAGTCTCCCATAATCGTTAATGAAAATTAAAATTATTAAATAGATTTATTACAGTCATCGTTTCCAATTTCCCATTCCTTATATGATCACACTATTGAGCATCAGCAATATACAGTACGTAATGTACGGGTACATAGTATTTTTGATTAATTTGCTCTGCTTTTTTATTTTTTTAATCATTGTTATGCTTATATCTATGCCAAAACCAATGCAATGTACACTAATGAAGTGTAAGATGCATTTTTTATATATATATATATTCATTTTAGTCTCTTCGGAATTTCCTGTCCTTTTATATAATTTAATTTTTTTTTTTGTTGCACGTGCTTGTTGGCTCACCTCAGGAAAAAAAAAAACATCCGTCTTGAAAACTCAGGGAATAATTGGGACGGATCGGAAAGGAGTCGACGAGCGCAAGATGAATGCTGCACAAGTGCCCCCACCCTTATATAACCACTTAATGTACCGCTATTTGTTGTGTTTTCCTCTATAATGGTCATAGATGGGGATGTATTAGAATACTGTAAACAAAGGAACGGTGAATAGGGGGTGTAACTTTATTAGGGACATCATCATCATCATCATCTCAGAATGCGGCTTGTTCCAGACTATCAGTGCTTATGACAAATAGAACACACAAACGTTTTAGTGTTCATATTGGCTCCATACGATGTGAAGGCAGATGCAGATGCGGAAGAACGAAGTTACGTGACTCTGACACCCACTTGATTTAGAAGTTGTATTGTTGTGATGTCTGCTATTGTAATGGCAGCAAAAAGTCTCCAAGTGATATGTTGTTGTGATTGTATGAGTCATGCTAAAGGTGTAGGGGAACCTAAATGCAAATATGACCGAGTAACTAATAAATTAAAAAAACAAAAAAAACACCTTTAACCTGCAAACGCTAATAATAAAGCATAATACACAAGGTTCCCCACCCTTGGTGAAGCTGCAAAATGCTCAGGGTAACTCTTACTTGTTTGTGACCATCAGCCATTTTATTATTTTGTTTGTTTGTGTTGTATCTTATCAAGTGAATGGCTAGAGCTACGTCCCAAAGAACAAACAAACAAAAAATAATGTGCATTTATTACTGACGAATGTAATCAATGTTTACTGCCATGGACACAATGATTTTCAGGCTAATTTTTGTCCAAGATGAGCAGTGTGTAGTGTTTACTGCCATGAGGTTTCTACAGTATATGTAAAGAGCCTGCTCCATTTCATAATAAATATGTCGATACTCATGTGTGGTGGTCCTAGTTTTCTGCTGCAGTATTCACTTAGGTACACCTGCACACACTGAGAATTCGATTGATGTATCAAAAATGCTGAATTTACAATAATCTTTTGAATGGACTACTAGTTCCTTTTTTTAGAGTCAGGGAGGTTTGTATGATACTGCATGCATCATTGATGGGTATTCTGAAGCATTATTTTAGTAGATTGTGTAGATATGCCTGATTTTATAGTATAGTGAGTATATTTGCTTGAAATCAAACCATTTCAAATCAAATTTTATTTTTAATACAGTATTTTGTAATAGTAATATTTCATTTTGTTTTTTAAATTGAGTTCACTAAATCATATTGAAAGGTGTTATTTTACATACCTGTATTTTATTTTCAGTAAATATTTTTTTGCATCTTCCAATCAAAACGTCTTATTTTTATTTACAAAAAGGAAACCTACAATATTTTTTTCAATTACATTTTTTAAAATATATTTTGGTGTAACTTGAAATGAAACAAAAACATTTTAAAATATTACATATAAATCAATTTACACATTACTTTTTATTTTGTATCGTATTTATTACATATATATGTGTGCATCCCACATAAAGCTAATTTTATTTTATTACTATTTTATGTAAAAAGTAAAATGTATATTTTTTAAATTACATTTTCCATTTTTAAAAATATTTATATTTGGTACTTTGAAATCAAACAAAAAAGCATCTCTAATACTATTAGTAACAACTTGAAAAAATATATTTTGACTCAAATATCTAAAGAAAGTCTCTCTCTCTGTCTCTCTCTCTCTCTCTCTCTCTCTCTCTCTCTCTCTCTCTCTATATATATATATATATATATCCATCCATTTTCTGAGCCGCTTCTCCTCACTAGGGTCGCGGGAGTGCTGGAGCCTATCCCAGCTGTCATCGGGCAGGAGGCGGGGTACACCCTGAACTGGTTGCCAGCCAATCGCAGGGCACATAGAAATAAACAACCATCGCACTCACAGTCATGCCTACGGGCAATTTAGAGTCTCCAATTCATGCATGCTTTTGGGATGTGGGAGGAGTCGGCTACCGTCTCTCTCTCTCTCTCTCTCTCTCTCTCTCTCTCTCTCTCTCTCTCTCTCTCTCTCTCCCCCTCTCCCCCCCTCTCTCTCTTCCGTACCGATTACCCTCACGAGGGTCGCGGGCCTGCTGGAGCCTATCCCAGCTGACTCTGGGCGTACACCCTGAACTGGTCGCCAGCCAATCGCAGGGCACATAAGAACAAAACTAAAAAAAACATTTGCACTCACATTCATACCTACAGACAATTTCTAGCCTTCAATTAACCTAACATGCAAACTCCACACAGGCGAGGCCCGATTTGAACCCACAACCTCAGCGCTGCGAGGCAGACGTGCTAACCAGTAGTAGTGCTGCCATCCATCCATCCATCCATTTTCTTCCGCTTATCCGAGGTCAGGTCGCAGGTGCCGCTTTAGCAGGGACGCCCAGACATCCTTCTCGCCAGCTCTTCCGGGGGGATCCCGAGGCATTCCGAGGCCAGCTGGGAGACATAGTCTCTCCAGCGTGTCCTGGGTCGTCCCCGGGGTCTCATCCCGGTGAGACGTGCCTGAAACACCTCACAAGGGAGGCGTCCGGGAGGCATCCTAATTAGATGCCCCAGCCACCTCATCTGGCTCCTCTCAATATGGAGGAGCAGCGGCTCTACTCACAGCTCCTCCCGGATGACCGAGCTTCTTAGCTATCTCTCAGAGAGATAGGCGGAGGAAACTCATTTCGGCCACTTGTATCCGGGATCTTGTTCTTTCGGTCACGACCCACAGCTCGTGACCATAGGTGAGGGTAGGAACATAGATCGACCGGTAAATCGAGAGCTTTGCCTTTCAGCTTAGCTCCTTCTTTACCACAACAGACCGATACAAAGTCCGCATCACTGCAGACGCTGCACCGATCCGCCTGTCGATCTCCCGTTCCATTCTTCCCTCACTTGTGAACGAGACCCCAAGATACTTGTACTCCTTCACTTGAGGCAGGATCTCATCCCCGACCTGGAGAGGGCATGCCACCCTTTTCCAACTGAGGACCATGGTCTCAGATTTGGAGGTGCTGATTTTCATCTCAGCCGCTTCACACTCGGCTGCGAACCGCTCCAGTGAGAGTTGGCTTGATGAAGGCTTGATGAAGCCAACAGAACCCCATCATCTGCAAAAAGCAGAGATGCAATAATATGCCACCAAATCGATCCCCCTCTACGCCTTGGCTGCACCTAGAAATTCTGTCCATAAAAGTAATTAATAGAATCGGTGACAAAGGGCAGCCTTGGCAGAGCCCAAGCTTCACCGGAAACGAGTCCGACTTACTGGCAGCAATACGGACCAAACTCTGACACTGGTCGTACAGGGAACGAACAGCCTGTATCGGGGGATCTGTACACTATACTCCCGAAGCACCCCCCACAGGACTCCCCGAGGGACACGGTCGAACACCTTCTCTAAGTCCACAAAACACATGTAGACTGGTTGGGCCAACTCCAACGCACCCTTGAGGACCATGTTGTGGGTCTAGAGCTGGTCCACTGCTCCACGGCTAGGACGAAAACCACACTGCTCCTCCTGAATCTGGGATTCGACTTCCCGACGGACTTTTTCCCCATCTTAGTTATGACACCGCGACAGTCTTGTTACATGGCATTTTGCATTAATTGTTAGCATTTTACTAAATTGACTATCCCAAGCCGGTACGGTGACTGACTGGTTAGCACCTCTGCTTCACAGTTCTGAGGACCGGGGTTCAAATCCCGGCCCTGCCTGTGTGGAGTTTGCATGTTCTCCCCGTGCCTGCGTGGGTTTTCTCCGGGTACTCCGGTTTCTTCCCACATCCCAAAAACATGCACGGTAGGTTGATTGAAGACTGTAAATTGCCCGAAGGTGTGAATGTGAGTGCGAATGGTTGTTTGTTTATGTGTGCCTTGTGATTGGTTGGCCACCAGTTCAGCATGCCCACGACCCGACTGAGGATTAGATGAATGAAAATTAACGAATATATATATAGTATGTATTTATTACGGTATACGTACAGTACTGAATTCTTGGACTTATTATGACATGTGTCCACTTGGGGGCGCGGTGGTCTGTTGCCATACTGATTTATATAATTCCAACATGGCCGCGTCCTGCTAGTGAGGTTAGCCAAACGAGCCTTGACAATCTCCCGAACATTGTGTCTGTCTTCTCGTCACAATGTGGCCACAACTTGGCACCGTTTGTTCTACAAACATGTTAGTTTGCAGAAGAAGCTTGTTGGCTGCCGCTCTTTTCAAACGTCGCCGAGGAGCAGCCCAGGCTAATCACGTTCGTCACCTGAGCCGTTGCAAAGCTCTGGTGTATGCAAACCACGGAGATCCTTCTCATGTTATTCAGTAAGGCTCTGAAAACTGCTTCATTGTCTATTTATCGCTGTTTTCTGGAGGAATTTGTAATAATTCCCGTGTTGCCCGTACATGAGAGACAATTGTAAAAGATTAAATGCAAATGTATTGTAACAGTAGGCTCCTTAAAAGTTGAATACTAAACTGTAACTGTACTTGAATTTGTATCTCCCTTCCTTTTCTTGGCATTAGTTTATATATTTTTTTCTTTCGAATGTGTTTTATTATTTTATCCGTATTTAGTGATTCTTTCATGATCACTAGAGGAGCCACACTTTGACAATCACTGCACCATGGGATTTAAGTCGTTACGAGAATACAGTAAGTAGTGTATTTTTTAGATAAAGGTAATCATTTTAACAGAATAAAGTTGAATATGGGTCATATTTGATTCGTCCAACCCTACACCGTGTGCAGAATTATTAGGCATTATTTTGTATTAATCACCAACCAACAGTGCTTTAGGTTAACCCGTAATGTTAATAAACCTCAAACAAGAATGTTTAAAGGTCCCATATTTGGCTATTTAGACCTCCCTAGAGTGACTCTCGAGCGTGGACGTAGAATGAAAGTATCAATTTCATTTAAAAAAAAAAAACACCTTGGTTTTGTCTCGTACGAGTGATGATCGTTTAAATTTACGTCGGCAGACCACCCAATTTTGTGTGGTATGGAAGACTGGATGTAGAGAAGCTGAGATTGAGGAGGTAATTTGTGCTTCGCTAAATTTATACACGCCAAAATAGTAGGTGCATTAACCCTGTTATTCTGATACAACAAAGTTGAAGGAAGAGGAAGAGGATTTTACAGCTGGGACAAAGGTCAACTGTATTGAAAATACTTTTTGTTTTTTTCCAGGGACGTACGCCATCCTGCCCGACCTCCCGGCCGTTGGTGGCAAAGAGGGGGTGGCCCAGGTGGTAGTTTTGCTGTTTGGCGCAACCCTGTTACAGATATTCAGGCATCTGAAAAATATATTTCAAAAATATTGCCGACTTAATCGTTTACAATTAAATACAAAAACTTAAATTTGCTTTGAATACTAGCTAAAAAAAAATATTTTTGTATTTACAGTAAAAGGTTGCAAATTAGAGTGGAGGAAACTCCATCCGTCCATCCATCCATTTTCTGTACCGCATTATCCTCACAAGGGTTACGGGCGTCCTGGAGGCTATGCCAGCTATCTTCGGGCGAGAGGTGGGGTACACCCTGAACTGGTCGCCAGCCAACCGTAGGGCACATATAAACAAACAAACCATTCACTCTCACATTCACACCTAAGGGCAATTTAGAGTCTTCAATCAACCTACATGCATGTTTTTGGGACGTGGGAGGAAACCGGAGTGCCCGGAGAAAAACCACCCAGGCACGGGGAGAACATGCAAACTCCACACAGGCGGGGCCGGGATTTGAACCCCGGTCCTCAGAACTGTGAGGCAGTTGTGCTAATCAGTTGCTCACCGTGCTGCCAGTGGAGGAAACTATTTGAGGAAATACAGTATATTCTTATGACCATCTTTTGCCTACTACCTTGGCTTTGAATAGAATGTGAGTACTTTGTTCCTGTCAGGTTGGAGAATGTGGATCTTCCCCCAGTGGGTCCAAAGGATGTCCTGGTTAAAATCATGGCCGCTCCCATCAACCCGTCAGACATCAACATGATCCAAGGTAACAATAATCCGATGAAAAGCACAAGAACTGTACAGTGAACCTCAGCTATTTGTGAATACCAAAAATGAGTTATGAGTAATTAATGCCCACACAAAGAAGTTTGTACAGCACATTTTTCCTGTGCCTGGATGAGACGACAGGATTTTAGCCCCGCTATTGGCCCGATTAGCTATCGCGGGCGATTTCCCAGATCGAGCCCGACATATTTAGTCAGGTATGGCAAAATTTTTCATAGTGTGACATAATCCACAACCAACAATTTGGCCCTACCGAAGCCCTACGACACCAAAATGAAAAGTCTAGCATGTTTGATATTTTGGATAGCTTCCGTGTAGTGTGACATATCAATGACAAGTCTCCGACAGTGCACCTTGACATCGACCAATAGGATTGCATATTGTGACCGGCACATCGCCTCCCTTACTTGCAGTTCTCAACATACTTGGTTGCCGTTGTCAACATTTATTCACGTGCACAAACCAAAGTTTACTGAGACTTTAGAGCATGATTCGACAGAAGGCCGGCATGTTTACACACAACTGTTAGCGCTAGCACTAGTTTGCTAGGCTACATAACAATTTGTTTCCTCTTTGCGAGCTGTATCGTATTGAAAGTACATGAACATACCCCAAGCAAGCCTTGAATGGACAGTCCAATATCTCAATCTCCTGAACACAGGTCATGACCACCACACATCTTTGTCATTTTGTTCTCCCCCCCGCACAATCCATTGTTGTTGTTGTCGCGTTGGTAACGGGTGTATCTGTCATGTTGACCAGTGACATGTTTTCTGCTTCCACCTCCCTGACAGTGTTTGATTTTACAAAATAAAGCCCAGTGATCTTAAAAGATGAGATACGGTGGTATCAGAATATACGTCGTGTAATGTTGCATCTGTCTGAAAGGAGATACGGCAAGATTTTATGGCAGTAGTTTGACATCGTGCAATTGTGAAAGACCGAATTTATCTTGTAGTCTGATCCAGGCATTAGACAACGCTATAGCCTGACTAATTGAAGCTTCTCCCCTCAGTTGAGCATAGATGCTTGAAACCATGATTCCCACAGATAGCGGCGAAGCAATATTTTATATGATACATGGCTTTTCCCTGAGCACAAACTCAGAGAACAGATGGGTTTTTTAGCGAGTTACAGAGGATAAATTCCCCCCCAAAATATGTGAATGGGTGAACTCCAAACCCTGAATATGTGGGGGTTTGCCGTACTATTGCCGTACTACTATTGTCTCAATAATAGGATGTTTTCTCGCACTGTTGGAACCTGTCTTTTCAAAATAGAAATCCCAGTAATTTTTTGACTTGAATGAAAAAAAAGAGACATTGTTTTGCATGAGCACAAAAACAGCAAATAGGTGAGTTTTTTCATTGAAAAAAAACAGAGGATAGGTTGCCCTTCAAAATCGGCAGATTTTCAAACACTGAACTGCGAATATGCGGATTTTCACTGTGTAGCATAAACAGGCCATTAAGTAATGTACGATTAATTAATGGACTGATTAAGATCAGAATGCCAGCACTCTACATTTGATTTAATCAATGTGTTGAAACCATTTAAACTTAAAAAGATGATAGTTTAAATTTACCCAGGCAGACCACCCTGTAGTATGGAAGACTGGATGTAGAGAAGCTGAGATTGAGGAGGTAATTTGTGCTACGTTAAATTTATACACACCAAAATAGTAGGTGCATTAACCCTGTTATTCTGATAAAACAAAGGAGGAAGAGGATTTTACAGCTGGGACAAAGGTCAACTGTATTGAAAACACTTTTGGTTTTTTTCCAGGGACGTACGCTATCCTGCCCGACCTCCCGGCCGTTGGTGGCAATGAGGGGGTGGCCCAGGTGGTGGAGGTGGGCGGAAAGGTTACATCTCTCCAAATAGGAGACTGGGTCATCCCGAGAGATTCTGGTTTGGGTAAATTAACTCTTGTTTGAAACTGCAAACTGGCATGAGTCCATGCGCGACATGTTTGTGCTATGTATGTGTTTGCGTGTGCAGGGACGTGGAGGACGGCAGCCGTGCTGGATGAAGATTACTTGATCTCAGTGCCCGGTGATATCCCCCTGTTGGCTGCTGCCACACTGGGGGTGAACCCCTGCACTGCCTTCAGGATGCTGGCCGACTTTGAGGACCTCGAACCAGGTAGATGACCACTTACGGTATAGGTATTGTAATTTCATCTTGAAAATCTTCCTCTTGTATTGAAAATATGACTTCATTGTCATACATACATTGTACCTAAATAAATGTTAGAAAACATTCATTCATTTTCCGGGTCGTGGGCGTGCTGGAGCCTATCGCAGCTATCTTCGGGTAAGAGGCGGGGTACACCCTGAACTGGTCGCCAGCCAATTGCAGGGCACATATAAACAAACAACCACTTGCACTCAGATTCACACCTCCGGACAATTTAGTCTGCAATTTACCTACCATGGATGTTTTTGGGATGTTGGAGGAAACTGGAGTAAACCCACGCAGGCAAGGGGAGAACATGCAAACTCCACATAGGCGAGGCCGGACTTAAACCCGGATCCTCAGAACTGTGAGGGAGATATGCTAACCAGTCATCTACCGTGCCGCCTTTTAGAAAACAAACGGTTCTAAAAGATTAAATACAACTGTATTGTACTTAAACGTTAAATGCAACTGAGCTGTACTTAACACATGTACTACACTGGATTTAAAACAAAAAGTTAAGCCTGAGTCTGAATGTTTAATTTAGTGATTCTATGTGTACCACTAGCGGCAATATCTGGCCGTGTAAACCTGTTCTCTCGCCGCTCGGTGTAAGTAATTTCACTTCATTTTAGTTTTAGTCGACAGTGGTTCACTTTGCAGGTGATTCGGTGATCCAGAATGCAGCCAACAGTGGCGTGGGGCAAGCGGTTATTCAGATTGCAGCAGCGAGGGGGATAAACACCATCAACGTGCTCCGAGACAGGTACAACCACACTTTATTGACTAGTACTTAGGTCGCATTCTGATGATATGTTAGGCTTCATTTTCATGCTGCAGATGTCAGATCTTGTCAAAGGGGCTACAGTCATTGACTGCTATAGAGATGTCTGTTCTAGAGTCTCTATATATGACACTGGTGCACTTCCTCGTGTCTTCTCTTCCAAAGGCCGGAGTTCACTCAGCTCAGTGACAGGCTGAAAGCCCTCGGAGCAAGTCACGTGATCAAGGAGGACGCACTGAGGAGGCCCGAGATGAAGGAACTCTTTAAGGTGCACCTTGTAAAAATTGTACATGCCTTTATTTGATGTAGTGTCTGTCCTCATTATGTTCGCTGGGGTGAGCTGGAGCCTATCGCTGCTTACTTTGGAGAAGAGAAGCGCGTACAGTGGACCCCCGCTATTCGCCAGGGATAGGGACCGACCGGGCCAGACCGCGAATTGAGAAAATCTGTGGATAATTGACGCCCATTATAATTGAATTAAAGAAAAGAAAAAAAATCATTTACATTTTTTTTAAACTCCCAAATTCTTGTATAAGCGTGAATAAACCACCAAATAGCGTTTTCAAGGTTGTTTCATCCTGAAACAAGAAGAAACAAAAAGACAAATGAAAAAAACCCATCAGCGACTAGTTGAATGCGTCGGACATCGAGTATGCGGGGGTCCACTGTACGACCTGAATTGTTCGCCAGCCAATCAAAGAGCACCTGTAGGCAAACAACGGATGGCGTTATTTCTTAAGTTTGGGAAAAGAAATCCACTGTATAATTTATGGTCTTTTTTTTCCCAGACATGTCCAAAACCTAAATTGGCTTTGAATGCCGTTGGAGGAAAGAGTGCCACCGAGCTGCTCCGTCATCTCCAGTTAGTGATCTGCACGATCTCGAGCAGAAGGGAGAAATAAGGTTGAGTAATAATGCAGCCATGCTTCCTGCAGGGTTGGAGGGTCCATGGTGACCTACGGGGGGATGTCCAAACAGCCTGTGACTGTCCCTGTGGTATGCTGTATCACCACCTCTCGGATTTAACACTTTAGTTTTAGTTTTAGTTTAACAAATTAGTTTTTTCTTCTCAAATTTCTTCTTCCCCAGAGTGCTCTTATTTTTAAGGATGTGAAAGTGTGTGGCTTCTGGGTGACGCAGTGGAAGAGACAACACTCACACGGTGAGTCGGCATGTGTACATTATATAATAATGTTGCTGAGTTTGTTTTAAAGAGGACATACTATGGAAAATAACATTTTTGATTGCTTGTATTCAAATTCAGGCCATGCAACCCATTAGATTTATTTGAAAATATTCCATATTGCAGATTTTCTTTTGCCATTTATTATTGCTAAATCCACAGGAGACGACAGATAAATGTATACACTTTTTAATTTATGATTAATTTACAAAAATTGCCTTGCTGATGTCTGCACTGCTGATTGGTCTTTAAAAAAATGCTTTTTCCCCCTATCTTTTCTACACTAGTACATTTTGTAGTATTTTTGTTAGGGGTTAAAGGGGTCTAAATTACTTCAACTCAATTATAAATCATTATTGTAGTTTACAATAGGCGGCACAGTGGACAACTGGTTAGCACAAATGCCTCACAGTTCTGAGGACGGGGGTTCAAATCCAGCCCCGCCTGTGTGGAGTTTGCATGTTCTCCCCGTGCCTGCATGGGTTTTCTCCGGGTAGTATGGTTTCCTCCCACATCCCAAAAACATGCATGGTAGGTTGATTGAAGACTTTAAATTACCCGTAGGTGTGAATGTGAGTGCAAATGGTTGTTTGTTGATATGGGCCCTGCAATAGCCTGGTGAGCAGTTCAGGGTGTAACCCGCCTCTCGCCCAAAGACAGCTAGGAACAATGTTCCCTCTAATTTTTCATGTGTCTGGGCAGACACACAAGCTCCTTGAGCGCACTGAGGACCACTGTGAGCAACATCAGATGTGCCCGCTGTGGCCACACACCAGTATGACACCTGTTCAAAACCTCTTGTGCGCTGAGTACGTGCCAGCTTTGCGCGATTGCGCGGGCGCGCAGCTTCGAGGGAACATTGGCTGGGAAAGAGTCCAGCACACATGCGGCCCTAGTGAGGAGAAGCGGTCCAGAAAATGGATGGATGGATGGATAGTTTACGAAAGTTTGTTTATCTTAATGCTAATAAACAAGGCAAAACACCATAGACAGGCTAACGAATAGCATCAGTGTCACGGTGTTATAACCCTTTGAGAAATGAAAATGTGTCTACTGCCTGCTTTTGATTAGTGTAGTTCAGCGTATATTTCTGCACGTGGCGATTATATTGAAAAGTATTTTTGGATGCTGTGTATCCAGGAGCATTCAGGGTCATGCTGGATGAGTTGTGCGCCCTCCTCCGCCAGGGAAAGCTTAGCGCTCCCGCCTGCACCGAGGTGGCTCTGGACGACTACCGCCGAGCTCTGGATGCCGCCGTACAGCCTTTCACCTCCGCCAAGCAGATCCTGACCACGTGAAGACTCCTTCCACGCGACAGTTAATGTCAACGATCAGGTTTAAAGTTCACTATGTAGAATCATGACCTTCTAGACTTCAGAGTGGTTTTACTGGCTGACTTTAATGAGCTGTTAAGTCTTTACAAGTGATAAGAGGCATCATCCAGAACTGAATCATTCAGGTTTTTATCATATGTCGAAATACAATATTGCATTTATTGCCACAGGAATCCATACAAATACACCGATTACCAGTACAGTTAAAAATAACCTGTGTATTATTTGTTGGCTGTATTAAACCGCAAAACATAAATTTATTCACTGGAAATGAGTAATTGAACAATATCATTCACTGTTGTATGAAAGCCACACAGGTAATATATGAAGCCAGAGCTTGTTGTTTCTTACCTTAATTATGATTACGATGTGATTAAATCATCATATCTACTTGCCACGTTATTTAGCTAACATTAAAATGCAAACATTAAGTCGTTGAAAGGCTACAATGTGTATTTGAAGCTGATGAGGTCAACATATGGGCTCATACAGTAAATAAAAAAAGTCTAAACATCCCTGTTCAAATTCCAGGTTTTTGTGATTTAAGAAACACAAGATAAATCATTCAAAACTTTTTCCACGTGAAAAAGTATTTGCCCCATTTGAAGTCTCAATCTTTTGCATAGTTTCCCTACTTTAAGATAGTCAAACAAATATAAATATTACACAGAGATAAACAAAGTAAACATAAAATACAGTCTTTAAATTATTTTATTTAATTAAGGGGAAAAAACTATTCAAAACTACCTAACTCTATGTGAAGAAGTAATTGCCCCCTTGTTAAATCATGAATTAACTGTGGCTAATCACATTTTAAGGAAAGCTGAGTTCATTTCCACTGACCACACCCAAGCCTGATTACCACCATACCTGCTCATTCAAGAAATCACTTAAAATAGAACCATTTTGACAAAATTAAGTTAGCCAAAATATCTCAAAAAGCTGCAACAAAATGCCAAGATCCAAAGGAATTCAAGAACAGATGAGAAATAAGGTAATTGACATCTATCAGTCTGGAAATGGTTATAAAGCCATTTCTAAAGCGTTAGGACTCCAGCGAACCACAGTGTGAGCCATTATCCTCCAATGGAGAAAACATGGAACAGCGGTGAGCCTTCCCATGAGTGGCCGGCTTACAAAAATAGCCCCAAGAGCACAGTGACCACTCATCCAGCAGATCACAAAGGAACCCAGGACAACATCTAAAGAACTGCAGGTTTTCTTTGCCTTAGTTAAGGTCAGTTCATGAGTCAACAATAAGGAAGAGACCAGGCAAAAATGGCATTCATGGCTCATCTTACTTTTACAAAAAAATACATCTGTACTATTCCCAAGACGTTTGGGAGACTATTATACTGACCGGATGAAAGTTGAACTTTTTGAAAGGTGTGTGTCTCGTTACATCTGGCGTAAATGTAACACAGCACTTTAGAAAAAGAACACCATACCAACTAAAAGCAGTGGCACGGGCGTGACTCAGGGGGCATGTGCCCTTTCACTTTTATTACCCTATGTTCCCCTATGTGTATGGCAAAAAGTGCCCTTAGAGCGGGCAAACGTGCCCATCCATCCATTTTCCATGCTGCTTATCCTCACTAGGGTTGCGAGCGTGCTGGAGCCCATCCAGCTATCTTCGGGCGAGAGGCGGGGTACACCCTGAACTGGTTGCCAGCCAATCACAGGGCACATATAAACAAACAACCATTCGCACTCATCGTGACACCTATGGACAATTTAGAGTAACCCCCCGCTCCCAATTCAACTTCCAAACGGCTTAAAAAATAAAGGTTACGGAGTGGTCTACTCAAAATCCGGACTTGAATCTGATTGAAATGCAGTGGCTTGACCTTGAAAAGCCTGTTCATGCTAAAAAACCCTCTAGTGTTTCTGGTTTAAATAAATTCCGCAAGGAAGAGGAGGCCAAACTCTCCCCACAGAGATGTGAAAGACGAATTGCAAAAATGCCAAACATTAAGTCATTTAGTATTTAGTTTCGGTGCCATTACTTTTTGACACAGGGCCAGGTAGCTTTGAATATTGTTTTGTCCCCTTAATAAATAAAATCACAATGTAAAATCTGCATTTTATGTTTGCTTCGGTTATCTTTGTCTAATATTTAATATATATATATATTTTTGGATGATCTTAAACATCAAAGTGGGGAAACTATACTGTGCAAAAAATAAGAATTTGAGAAGGGGGCAAATACTTTTTCAAGGCACTGTCTGACCCTATACAATTCAATTGGAGAAAAAAAAGATTTTTGAGAGGGGAAGTAAAAAATAAACAACTGAGATAATTGAAGAAGTTACTTGCACTGTTATTCAAAATCAGAATTCTTGCTGTGCTATAATTGCTGCAATGTTTGTAAGTTTGCTTGAGAATGTCAAACAAGAAACAACTACTAAACGTGACTAAACAAATGAGTTAATACTCTATCCTTTTAAAAGCAATAGGATTTTTGCTTTCAAATCCTGTATATGAATAGTCCTAAATACTTGAAAAATCGTGATTGGTAGCTGACAGAACCTTTCCTATTTGAATTTAACACATAATGTTTGGGTCTATTTTGACTGATTTCAACAACACCACCAACAAAAAGAGCCTAATATTTGTTCTTTCACCTGGAAAAATTATGACTTTCCCTAAAGTGACACAAATGTCACAAAATTTTAAATCTTTAAAAATCTCATTCTTTTGTACTGGTGCTACAAAGTTTGTGAACACTGAGGCTGTTCTGTAACAAATTTGACACACGAGATAAGTGCCTGCAAAAACAAGCCTTTGCAAAAAATACACTTTCCCTTTTCTCTGAAGTATTGATTTTGGATCAATTGACCATTTATTCATGTCAGACAGGCTATTAATACATTGGGAGAAGATCTATACTTCATAATTTGATATCGACAATTATTATGAGGACATTCTTCAAAACTGACCAGGGCCATACTGGATTGTGTGCGCATGGAAAATGAACAGTATGTAAGATTAAAAATTATTAGGATTCCTCCGCCCATCTGGATGGCTAACTACTGTTGAGCAAAAACAAACAAAATGCTCACAGCCATGCCGAAGATGCTCAGCAGGCTTCCGCTGAGGCTGGCCCCCGCTGCTTTTGTAGCCAGGCAGCGCTCGTACCTGTGGAAGTCAACCTCACGCGTGGCGCACACGTGGTCCACGCGGCATCCTTCGTCGCACTCGCTCAGGTCAAAGTTGACCGAGTTGAAGCGGTAGTACTGCTGCAGGCGGCAGCTGTCCTCAGAGATGCCCTCCAAGACCTGGTGCATGGAGGCCGGGGAGGCGTCTGCCACTTGAAAGCTCTCGGTCAGCCGGTACTCCTTCTCCCAGCGGTCCCGGCCTGCGTTGGCGTGTGTCAGGTTCAGGTAGTAAGTCACCACGTCCTGAAGACAAAAAAACAATAAACATTTATTACCGTGTTTATTTGAGGATGCCTTTAAACCGGGAGTATCAAACATGCGGGTCAAGCCGGCCTGCAGGATGAATTTCAAAGTGAAAAAATACTTTGTGTATGTGAATAACTAACTATTGCATGTTTCGTACAAGGGATAGATTAGTAAATTAGTGGTTTACAGACAACTAACGTCAAACAGTTTTGAGCAGCAGTATGTGTTGACGCCGACTCTTGAGCTGGGCCAGCTTCAAATGTGCTCCAAAACTGCCCCTTGACAAAATGGCCAAAATCCCTGGAACTAAATGAGTTTCACACCCCTGCGTAAACCATTGTGCCGTACTTGGACCAGGAGGGTTTGGGTGTCGTATTCGAAGATGCGAATTCCAGGATTGTTAGCGCCGTTCTTGACCCCGGGGAGCGTAGTCTCCCACGGTGTCACCCCCGGGCTAAGGAACATGGTGCTGATGGGAGAGTCTGCAGGAAAAGGAGGACACAAAATTAGGTAAACCTCAGATGAGAGCCAACTTCTTTCACCACAATTACCTGGATCTAGCCTACCCCAATGCAAGTAATAATAATAATAATAATTAATGTTATTTAAAGATTCCTTTCAAGTCACTCAAGAACATAAAATCTCAATTTAAATGGCAAACGATATGGAAAATGTTAAACTGAATAGGCAATCCAGAATATATATTTCTTGAGTTTGGATTTGAGGGTTAATGAGTCTGTTTTGGAGGTCAGGTAGGTTGACAGACAGGCAGAAGTGACGATGAGGTGTACTGAGGATGAAAATCTAAGAAATCGGGAGAGTATGCATGAGGTCAGCAAGATATGGCGGGGCGAGGTTATTGATGGCCTTAAAGTGCAAATCAGTATTTTATATTGGATGCGGTATTGGACAGCAAACCAGTTGGTTTCCAATTCCACTGGTAAACTCTTGGAGTGATGTGGTGAGTGAAGGAGGCCCTTGTGATAATCCAGGCGGCAGAGTTCTGGAGAAACTGTAGTTTTTGTAGTGACTTGTGGGTGAGACCAAACAGGGCAGAGTTGCAATAATCCAAGCGGGAAGTGACGAGGCTATGAACAAGGGCAGTAGCAGCAATGTGAGGAATGAGGGATGGACGGAAGCGATTGCTATTTCGTGAGTGAAAGTATGCAAACAGGGTGATGTTGTTTTGTGTGCTTGGAAGGACAGTGTGCTGTCGAGGATG